>NC_080051.1:15166795-15175803 GCF_026212465.1 Amaranthus tricolor | reverse complement strand
AAGTTCCTTCTATTTATAGAGGGAACAGCCAGCAGTTACCATAAGCATAACGTCCACTATCTCACACATACCTCCACTACCCCACGTTCTCAAAACAAAAGGTGGTGGAATTAAGAAGGTGTCCGGCTGTTATTTGCTCAAAGAAAAACCAGTTTCCTTAATGCTAAAAATAGCATAGGAGTTTAAAACATAAGATCCTAAAAAATAGGAGATCTAAATCTAATTAAGAAAAAGTCTTGGGCTATTTTTAGAAAACCTAAAAATAGATTTGCCAACCAATTTATCAATAATTAAGCAATTAAATTAATTCTAAACCATTACATCAACTTAAAAACAGAAAATAATTAATTCGCAATTTTTCAGTCGATGCTATTCTTCAGACCTGCTACGTAGGAACAACGTACTGTCTCCAGCTTCAACTTCAGTCAGAATGTTCATTTTAGGAACAGTAGACTGTACGTCTACTTTGAACATTATAACATTTATCTAACATCTTGGACATATTAAGACATGTACATCTTCCACGAACCAAGTCATAGGCTTCATCAACGATTCAACAAAATCGGATATATACCTACAAAACAATCTCTAAAAATATGTTTGTTTATCTAAAAGTGAAGTCATCATCAAAACCTTAAGAGGCCAACAAATTCCCCCTTTTTGATGAGGACAAACTTTATAAACAAACTTAAGTAAAATAGAGTAAAACAAAATTCTTAGAGCATACTAGAGATTAAAGCAACTCTAAATAACTTAGCAAATCAACTCGTTAAAATATAATTTACCAAGCATTCACAATAAAACAATTTACTCCATAATATCAACTATGTTTAAAAATTTTCAAAATTAATTAATCTAAAACTTAAATGAAATAAACTAAAATTAATAAAACTTACATAATAAAACTAACATAATAAAACTAACACAAATTATTAAGTATTTTCAACCAAAAACTACTTGAAAACAAAATCACAAAAACAAGTAAATATCCATCAACTTGAAAACACAATTTGAAAACACAGTACACAGATGATCATTAAGCTAGCATAATAAATCAACCATAAATCAACCATAAGAAACAATATAAATCAACCAAGATATGTTACTGTGTATTCACTGCTCTTCTTAAGTTTGTGCATAATCTTCCCCCTTTTGTCATCAATCAAAAAGAATTAGTGGTTATCAAACCTCAGCACAAACCATATAGATTTGTCAGTGATGAAAACAAGAGACAGTAATAAAATTAAGTGCCATGAATAAAAATCAAACCTGCATATAGTCAATTGTCACAGACCATTAATAAAAGCAAGGAAAGAAAAGTAGCAAATGTTCAACATTACAACAACAATGTACCCCAGATGGTACAAAGTAAAAGGTGAAATTGTTTGTGAAATGTAACAGCCAATCAAATCTTAAAAACATATGGGAAGAAGGATCAGGGAGCAGTCTCTTTTTCATCAACGAACTCAGTCTGTACTTCTACTGTGTCCAACTTGGCACCAAGACGGCTCTCCATCTGGTTAAGCTGATCAACAATTGAAGCAAGGGAGACACGAGTTTCGTCTTGAAATGCAAGGAAGTGGGACTGGAGGTCATTTAGCTTAGAGAGGACAGAGTCTAAAGAAGCTGCAGGAACAGAATCATAGTTAGTACAACCTACATCAGGTGAAGTGTGTGACTGAAACGGTGGTGGTGTAGACTGTATTGGTGATGGAGGTGGCGATGGATTGTGATGTGGTGATGATGTGGTTGGCTTGGGAGAGGAAGGTTCATTAGGTGTTGGCTCAGGTATGGTGTCAAATGGTGTTTCATCAACCACAGTAGCCTTGCGTTTCGAAGCTAACCTCCTACTCTTCCTCTTAATGAATTTAGCCTTTTTCCTCAGAGTTATCACAATCTCTTCATCACTTGTGTCATCACAGAGATTGTGATGAGCCTCTTCTCCTAAGGCTCCCTCCTGTTCTGCTTCCCCCTTACTAGCTTCTCCATCCTGTTCCCCTTTTTCTTCTGTTTTGATATGGTCAGTGGGAACAGGCTCTTGCTCCTTTTCCTCTTTTTCTTCCTGATCTCTCTCCCTCAATTTTTCTTCTTCTTTTTCAATATCTTCCTCATCAGATTCTACTTCAACAACCTCCTCATGCATCAATACCCCCTCATCATTCAATTTCAAATGCAAATTTTGTAAACATTTAGCACCAATTTTCATATTGGGACCCATTGGGAACTCCAACCCTTCCAATGGGACCTCAAATTTTCTAAATATCCAGGTTAGCAACCCTCCATAACCAATGAAACTTTTCTTTTCAATGCAGTCTGATAAATGAGAGATCATCAATGAAGGAAAATTTATTTTAATATGTTTTTCCATGCAGTAAATTAAAGTGGCGTCACGCAAACTCACTTGACTACGTTTTGAGTTTCGTGGTAAAATGAATCTGCGAGCAACATTGTACAACAACTTATGCATAGGAGACAGAACATTGTGACTGATTTTCCCTTTCTGATCAACTCCTAAAAATTTTAGAATTGTTCGTTCATTGATGCCAGAAAATGCAATCTTCGACCCAATATAATATGTATCAAAACCAACATTGGGAACATTAAACCATTCCCCTAATAAAGCACTGTTAAATTCAATTTTAACAGTTTTAACAACACTAGAACACATTCCACCATCATTTGAGAAATTTAAAATAAATTCTCTCATTAGGTTTGGAAAAGTTGAATTGCAACTGAAATTTGACATCAATGATTCCCATTATTGATGTTTTAAAATGTCATGCAATCTAGGAAAGGTAGTAGAATCATACCAATATTTATCCAACCCGAACCCTACTGTCATCCCCTTTGAAACCTCTTCAGCACTGTTTGGATCAACATGCTTTGAATGCTTAACTACTCTGGATGATGAACCACCTGTTGAAATCTTTCTTTTGGTACCTGTGGGTTCAGTGGAGTGTTTTGGTGATTCTTGTGTGGTTTCAGTTGGTGTGGGTGGTACATCCTGCAGTAATGGTGGTGGAAGAACTACTCTTAGTGGTTTTGGTTGGTCTGGTATACGGGATTTGGTAGTTTTCTTGCCGGATTTAGAGGATTTAGGGGATTTCATTTTTGAATTTTTGAAGGTGTTGAGAGAAGGAAGAAGGACGGTTTCTTGAGACGGTTTTTGAAGAAGGAAGATGATGGTTTGAGTGATTTGATGTGATAAAGGGTTTTTAAAGAGGGTTGACGGTTACCTCACGTCCTTTCTCATCAATGCCATTCATCATGGCTTTTGATATGGAAAGATTGTTTGGTATTAAAACCGTTTCCCATTATTTTTAATTTAAGTTGGCCGTACATTAAAAACTTAAAAGAAATAAATTATGAAAAATGAATATTAAAATAAAATATGAAAATAAAATAGAAAAAGGATGAATTATGAAAAAAAATATAAAGAAAATATAGAAAAATGATGAATTAAAAAAATTATAAAGAAAATAACGAACATATTGCTGTGGTCTGATCAAACTAACAACATGCAAACAAGAAAATATTCATAGTACAAACTTCATTACGTGTTTACCTGATCCTTGCAATAATTGATTTTCAATCAAAATTTTGAGGTTGATTCCTGACCCTTTTTTTCATGATGCTTCATTGGAAATTTTATGCAACCAACTATAGTGGAGCTTGATCATACCAAGTTCCAATCTCATCTTTTCATATTGTTCCCTTGGAAGCGGTTTGGTCAGAATGTCTGCAACTTGTTCATTAGTATTGACATGCTTTAATACAATATTTTTGTGTTCTACGTTATCCTTAAGGAAATGATGTCTAATATGTATATGTTTAGCTCGTGAATGATGCACTGGATCTTTAGATATACATATGGCACTGGTATTATCACAATAAATAGGAACACATTTAAATTTAATACCAAAATCTCTTAGTTGCTGTTTTATCCAAAGCATTTGGGAACAGCAAGCTGCTGCTGCCACGTATTCAGCTTCGGCTGTGGATAATGCAACCGTGTTTTGTTTCTTGGAACTCCATGAAACTAAACAAGAGCCAAGAAATTGTACCATACCTGACGTGCTTTTTCTATTAACTAGATCACCTGCATAATCTGCATCACTAAAACCTTTTAAATCATAAACATCACTTTTAGGATAAAATAGGGACAAGTCGTCTGTTCCCTTCAAATATCTCAAAATTCGTTTGACTGCCGTGAGATGTGATTCTTTAGGATTTGATTGAAATCTAGCACATAAACCAACACTAAATGAAATATCGGGTCTACTTGCAGTTAGATATAATAAGGAACCTATCATGCCTCGATACATTGTTTGATCTATGTTAGTTCCTTTTAGGTCTTCATCTAATCTAACATTTGTAGCCATGGGTGTATGGTTGGTTTTAGCGTTGTTTAGCCCATACTTCTTAAGAAGTTCTTTTATGTATTTTTGTTGATGAATAAAAATACCATTTTCAGTTTGTTTAATTTGCAAACCAAGAAAGAAACTTAATTCTCCCATCATGCTCATTTCAAATTCTGTGCCCATTAGGTTAGCAAATTTCTTACATAATAAATCATTAGTAGCACCAAAAATAATATCATCAACATAAATTTGAACAACCAAAATATGAGAACCTTTATTCTTAAAGAACAAGGTTTTGTCGATTTTTCCTCTAACAAAGTTATTTTGAATCAAAAACTTTGATAGTCTTTCATACCATTGCCTAGGAGCTTGCTTCAAGCCATATAAAGCTTTGTCAAGCTTGTAGACATGATCAAGACAAGAGGTGTTCTCAAAACCTGGAGGTTGTTTAACAAAAACTTCTTCATCAAGAAAACCATTTAAGAAAGCACATTTCACATCCATTTGATATAACTTAAAGTTCATAAATGCAGCAAAAGAAATTAAAATTCTAATAGCCTCTAACCTTGCTACCGGAGCAAATGTCTCAGTATAATCGATACCTTCTTGTTGATTGTACCCTTTGACCACGAGTCTTGCTTTGTTTCTTACAATTATTCCATGCTCATCTAGCTTATTCCGAAATACCCATTTCAAACCAATTACCTTCTTGCCTTTTGGTTTGGGTTCTAAGTGCCACACTTTATTTCTTTCAAATTCATTTAATTCATCTTGCATGGCTACTATCCATTCGGAATCCTTTAGAGCTTCTTCGTGATTTTTTGGTTCAAGTGATGATAGGAACGCAAAGTGTGCACAAAAGTTTCTCAGTTGAGATCTGGTTTGTGTTCCCTTATTCATATCACTTATAATCAGATCAAGAGGATGATAACTTTGGTATTTCCAAGGTTTAGGCACAAATTCTCTAGAGGGAACAGTAGCATGTTCTGATTCAGCATCTTGATTTGCATTTTGTTCAGCTACTGGATCATCTTGGTCATCTGCGGGAACAGCTGGATTGGGAACAGTCTGCTGGTCCTGTTGAACTGGCAGTTCCTGGATTTGGTCAGTTTCCCCTGCCTCTTCTTGTATTGGCTGTTCACCTGCTGTTCCTGGATCTTGCATTTTAACTCCTTCATCATCATCTTCTAAATTTGTAAGACCTATTTTAATATTATTTGTTTCCTGTTCACTTGTTGAAAAGTTAGTTTCATCAAAAATTATGTGAATAGATTCCTCTACGCACATTGTTCTCTTATTGTAAACTCTGTAAGTTTTGCTATGTGATGAATAACCGAGGAATACTGCTTCATCACTTCTTTCATCAAACTTACCTATATTTCGTTTACCATTCACATGAACAAAACATTTGCATCCAAACACACGAAAATAGGAAATATTTGGTTTAACACCTTTGAGTAATTCATAGGGTGTCTTAGAAGTGATTGGTCTTATTAACACACGATTCAAAATATAGCATGCAGTATTGACGGCCTCGGCCCAAAAATTCCTAGGTAGACCACTTGCAATCAACATGGTCCTAGCCATTTCTTCTAAGGTTCTATTCTTCCTTTCCACCACTCCATTTTGTTGTGGTGTTCTAGGAGCGGAAAAATTATGATTTATACCATGTTCATCACAATAATTCATGAAGTTTGAGTTTTCAAATTCTTTGCCATGATCCGATCTAATGTGAACAATTGAATTATTAGTAGATTTTTGTATTTTATTTGCAAAAGATACAAATTCATCGAAAGCTTCATCTTTGCTTGCTAAAAATAAGGTCCAAGTAAATCTACTAAAATCATTAACTATGACAAACACATATCTTTTGCCACTACGGCTTTGTGTTCTCATAGGTCCACATAGATCCATATGAATTAATTCTAATGGTCTAGAGGTAGTCACCAGAAACTTTGATTTAAAGGATGACCGCACTTGTTTACCTTTAGCACAAGGATCACAAATTTCATTTTTGAGGAATTTTATTGCTGGTAATCCTCTTACTAGGTCTTTTGATCTTAAGGTGTTAATCAATGAATAGCTAGCATGACCTAAGCGCTTGTGCCAAAGAAGTGGGTCTTCTTCTATAACGCTTAAACACGTTAGACTGTTTCTGGGAACAGTGTCCAGGTCCACCACATAGGTGTTCCCTTTTCTGATTCCCTCTAGTACAGGGTCTCCTTTGTTGTTCCTAGAAATTATACATCGTTCAGAAGTAAACTTAACAGTATTACCTTTGTCACAAAATTGAGAAATACTTAAAAGATTGTGTTTTAGATTCTCGACTAAAAATACATTGTCAATGGCATGGGAGCTTGATCTTCCAACTTTTCCTTTGGCGATTATTTCACCCTTCATATTATCACCGAAGGTTACAGTTCCCCCATCATACGCTTCAAGTGAGAGAAATCTAGATTTATCACCCGTCATGTGCTTGGAACACCCACTGTCGAGATACCATGAGTTGTTCCCCCTCACTTGAACCTGCAAAGCAAACTAATGGTTAAGTTTAGGAACCCAGTCAGCCTTGGGTTCCCTGTCGATTATATTTGAATCATGTTTCTCAATCCATATGCATTCGACATAAGTTTTATTTGCTTTAGTGTGCTGTTCCCATTTGACACATTGATATTTTTGGTGTCCAATTTTACCACAAAAGGAACAGATTTTACTACTAGGGAGATCTACATATACCTTTTTCCTTTTTTCATTCTTAACATATCCTAGACCTTCTTTACTCTTGGTTTTAGCATTTAGAATCCATTTGGGAATTTCATTGATTTTCCCTTTTCCTCTTAAGTTAATTTGATCTTTTAGAAACTTATTTTCTTTTTCATATGATTCTAATTTTAATTTTATTTCTCGAAATTCCGTGCTAAACACATGAGTGGTTTTATCATTTTCAACCAATTTTAATCCTAGCAATTTGTTTTGATTTAATTCAATGTTAAGAATAATGAAATCCTGTTTTAATTTCTCCAATTGTTCTTTTAAAATGATATTCTTATCTAACAAATCAAAAAATCTACTTTGCACATCGATCCTAAAGGAATTTAGGTATGAGATATGATCTTTACTTAAGTTAAAGTCTTTCTCAATTTGGAGACACTTAGCTGTTTTTTCATTCAACTTTTCTTGTGTCTCTAACAACAATTTGATTAAATTATTCTTACTTAGGTTAGACAATTGTTTAGGAGATGGACTAGAAGACATTACCTCTTTTTCCTTAGACTCTTTATGAGATGCCATGAGACATAGGTTTGCTGTTTCTTCTTCCACTGGAGCTTCTGTCTCAGCCTCGCTCTCCGTATCACCCTAAGCTGCGATCATTGCTTTTCTAAAATCAGTTTTGAAGTTTCCCTTCTTATATTGTTTTCCAACTTCTCTTGCTTTTCCCTTGCCCTTCTCATTTTTCCATTCAGGGCAATCCTTGATGAAGTGATCAGTGCTCCCACACTTATGGCATTCAAAATTTGTCTTCAAGTTAGCAGTTCCTTTTTCTTTGTTGTTTCTTTGATTTCTATATCTGCTGTTCCTGAAGAATTTTTTGAATTTACGTGCCAACATAGCAGCTTCCTCTTCACCAGCGTCTGACTCTTCACTATCATCTGCTGCCAGAGCCAGTCCTTTATTGCGAGAACTGTCAGCTGTTCCCAAATGCAATTCATGAGTCATGAGGGAACCAGCCAATTCTTCCAAATTAAACTTGGTGAAATCTTTGGACTCCTGGATGGCTGTGACCTTAGCTCTCCAGCGTTCGTCTTGAGGAAGACTCCTAAGTATTTTCCTAACTTGTTCATCAACGGGAATAATCTTACCAAGAGAGACCAATTCATTCGTGATATTTGTGAACCTGGTGAACATCTCTTGAATGTTCTCTCTAGGTTCCATAACAAATCTTTCATATTTGGACATTAGGAGGTCGATCTTGGATCGCTTCACTTCACTAGTACCTTCATGGGTAACTTCCAGCAGGCCCCAAATCTGCTTGGCAGTTTTGCAACCCATTATACGATTGTGTTCATTGGGTCCAAGACCACAGTGAAGCAATTTGATAGCAAGAGCGTTCATCTCCATCTTTTGAAAATCTTCTTTTTCATATTCAGTGATTGGTTTTGGAACAGCTTCATTGTTGGAGTTGATGGTCATCACCTCAAAGTCTCCAACTTCAATAACTCTCCAAACTTGATAGTTTTCGGCCTTTATGAAGATTTCCATTCTATTTTTCCAGTAAGTATAGAATTTCCCATCAAACATGGGTGGCCTTTGTGTGGAGTACCCCTCTTCCATGCGCTCGTTCATCTTCAACATCTCTGTGGGAACAGGATACTGCTCTCAGGGTTTCCTGATTAAATGAGGAACAGGGCTCTGATACCAATTGTTGGAATATAAAGAGATGATCAAAAGCAACAAGAGAGGGGGGTGAATTGTTGTGTATTGAGTTGTACTACTTTTTTGCTCTAACTTGCGGAATTATAACGAACAAAATAAAACTTAAACTTAAGAAGCAAGAAATAAAAAGAGACAAAGATTTTACGTGGAAACCTTCTTGGCCTAATAAGAAGGAAAAACCACGACCCCCCGGGATTTCAAAATTCTCACTAT
>NC_080051.1:15026795-15161795 GCF_026212465.1 Amaranthus tricolor | reverse complement strand
CTTTTGAAGGCCCAACGGGGCTCTCGAGTTGTATGAGAATTTCATTTAGCCTTTCTATTATTTTTCCGCTGCTATAGTTCGATTACCGTAGTCTCTACCATTAGAACGTAACCCGTTTAGGGTGGAACAGATCCTTTTACTTTTGTGTTTAAACTTTCACTAATGGTTTGGATGTCACTTATAGAACTATGACTTTATGTAGATTCTTCTAGTTGACTTTATCTGAGTCATTACAGCTTGTAACGGTTCGGTTTAAGTGGCCGAAAATCCATATGAAAATACAAATTTCGGTTCACTCTTTTGACTCCAGAAAAGACTTTCCTCTAGGACCGTCAACATTCCGTCGATAAAGAAATATAGATAAAACAGAAAGCAGTACCAGCGTGAAAGATAATAAGTCGGCGGAATTTCTTACGTACAACTCGAGAGCCTAAAGGCCTCTAAAAAAACTATTTGATATAAGCGGAAGCGAAAACAAAACTACACTATCTCCTGTTACTCAAGTACAGAGTTTCTTTCTACTCATAATCTATTACAAAAAGATAACAGCATGGTCTTGATGATTACGGGTTCTAAGTCGAGACCTCACTCCAGACCCCACGTGCAATCAACCTACTAGTCGTCGTATGACAACACACGGTAGGTTCCAAAGAAACAAACCAATACACGTCAGAGACTTCATACAAATATCAATCAGGTTGAATACAAGCAAAATGTTCATCCTAGCATGCATAGGCTCTAATACAATTATTATTAATTAATCCCAACTTGTAACGTTGCCCGTCCTGTTCGGGTCGTTTAAGTATAAACCATTCATTATTAGATAATTCCAACTTGTAACGTTGCCCGTCCTGTTCGGTTCGTTAAGTATAAGTTCAAATATTTTTGGAGGAATACACTCGGGAGAGCTAATCCCAAGGCAACCACCGACCTAAGACGTTGCCCGTCCTATTCGGGTCGCCAAAGGCTAAAGTATGCATACGCCCATGGTGACCGTAATGATCCAAAACTGCCATGGGAACAAATAATTATAATAATCCAAACCAAACTTTAACCCCTTTGGGTAACATAACCAAACGTCAACCCCTTTGGGTGACAAACACACAAATTCTCAATTTCCAATTAAATTCCTTCAAATTATTTGAGGTGTCTAATCCTTATGTGATTTACAAAGCCTCGATTAGAAATGAAACAACACTACTTGCACAACCACATAAACAGTATGTTCTAAGCGTGTACCTTTAAGCGCTGCAAACAACAATATTCAAGCACGACCGAAATTTCGCCCTCTTATGAATCGAGGTCCTAAATAACACACACACAAAACGATCATGTATTAGGACGTGTTTACACATTTAATCTACTCCATACGCTAAAATATCACTAAGACGTGATTTTTAATTGTTTACATCCAATTCCCAAAGGTTCCAAATTTCACATTTTGACCAGAAACTTTGAGGGCAATTTCGGACAGGTTAGAAAATTCAAATGAAAAATCCAACTTCGCCATTGCGTTCGGAACGCGTCAATTACCTTGGGTACCAAATTTCGTAATTTCTAACATCCATTTACTATTTTTAATTATTTTAAGCGTTTAACGAGTTTTTAACGCAACGATGCATAAAGCAACGGAAAACAACTAATGTTTCCGGGTCGGCACCTTTAACGAGGCAGATCAGCTGCTGCCCGAATACATACATATATATATTTTTTAAAATTCATCATTATTATTATTTTATACATACATTATCAACCCCTTTCTCTTTTAAATCTCATGACCAAAATAATTATAGCAAGGCCACATTCACAAAATCTTTCAAGAGACTTGAAATTTGAATTATGATAACTAAATTAAATACTTAATTCTCTTAACAAATTAAATTTTGTAGAGAATTACAAAACTAAATCACTCTTTTAAATCAAGACACACATATATATAAATATAACACAATCCTTCAAGTAAATCAAATTTTGCTAAAGGATTATTAAACTCTTGGATGACTACATAACTTAATCCATACCAACTTAATTTCTACTAACAAATTGAAATTTAGTTAGAGAAATTTTTAAACCATAAAAGAAATTTATTTGAATATCAACAAAACTCAATTCTTATAACAAATTTAAACTTTGTTAAAGAATATAATCAAGAACATAACTTAATCCTTTTAACAAAATTAAGGTTTATTAAAGAATTGTTAAAGAAAATTACATAAAAATATACTCAATCCTCCTCAAAGTCATAGGATATCATCATACATAAAATGTAATTCATCTTAGAAAACCTTGTATATAAAATCTATAACTAGCAATTCAATTAAACTTACCCCTTTGATCAAAAGATTGAATGGAAGAACAAGAGAACAAAAATTTTTTTTTTCTTGAAATGCCGAATCGCAAGCCTAAAGGAGAGAATTTTTTTCTGATTTTTTTTTGTTCACTTGGAAGCTTAAAAGGGTGAAGAACTCAAATGGTTTTCACAAGGATTAATAGGCAATTAAGGGATGAGCTTAATGTGCCATAATACACACTTATGAGAGGAGTTACAAGACTCCTCCCATTGCTTCACACAACCGGCCACCCTTCCCTTCCCCTATTCTTTTATTTTTTTTAATTAATTAATTAATTAATTATATAATTGTCTATTTTGTTTTTTCTGTTAAAAGCAGAAAAGAAATATTACGCAATAACAACGTATGCGATAAAACGCCTTACCGTTAAATTAAACTTACTTCGTTTCTTATAATTAACCATGTAAAATAATATAATTCAATATTACTTATTTATTTTATTTTGTTATACTTTATTTTATTATATTTTATTTATTTTTAAACCCGATAAATTACGGGGTGTTACACAGCTGGTATCAGAGCCAACGTTCTGAGTACCGGTAGAGCTTAAACTAAGACCTTAGAAGAGAGTTGGGTAGATTTTAAGAATGAGATTATGCATTTTTGTGCTTAACTTGTGATATGTCCATCATGTGAATTATGCTTTTTGTTATTTGATTTCTTCGTAGGTGCAGATGTGTACATTTATATTTCTGACCAGGAACTTATGGATAAAGGTAAGGGAATCACGGAGTCACGGTACCCAATGATGGTAGGCTCGACTACTTAGCACTTAAGAGGGAGATAGAATTAATGGATGTTTGGCATATGTGAGAGAGTGAGACTTTAAATGGATTTAAGGAAAGAGTGGCTATGATATATACCAAAGCATGGAGGATGTATGAGGATCTTAAGGTAGATTTAGCACAAATAGCTGCGCTATCTTATAATATAACTAGTCCTAGTGGTTTTAGAGGAGAACCCAATAGGAGAAACTTTACCCCTAAATAACCTGAGATCAAACAAACTAATGAAGGTAACCAAAACTTGGGCCAAGGTTAGCCAGAGATACAATTTGGAATTGATGAAGGAATACAATAAGGGGGGTACATAAGGGTGAGATAGAGGAAGGTAAACCTAGGTTAGCTTCGGCCCCTCTTTTGGGACTCAACCAAGGGGATATCAATGTCAAAGGGGTAGACATAGGGGAGTCTCTAAGACCGAACCTAATTGTGTTGTCAGATACGGAGTTAGATGACGATCCTATGTTGGATACACTAGAGAGGATCCAGAGGAGGATTCGGAGGAGGACCCAGACATACACGTGACTTATGAGTCCGAAGATGATCGATAGGGAACTTTAGATTGACTACCTATTCGCCGACTGGGATGGCAATATATGTCTATTTTATTTAAAGTTTTGATGATTTTTGTAAAACTTTCGAATTTTAGTTATTTGGGTTAGATTCATTTTGATCTATGCAATAGTAAAGTGACTTGTTATGTCACGAGTTTTTGATGTAAGGACTTTATATTTCCTTTTACGTATTTGTTGAAGTATATTTAACTTTCTGAATAAGGGATTATTTAACACCTTGTTGAGTTATGATTAGAGATGGCAATTCAGTTAGAATCCGCCCCTGATTCGACTCGATCCGAGGATTTTAATCCGATTCGAGTTTGAGGGGGAAATATCCGACTTTGAATCCAATTATATAAACCGAGTCCGATTTAGAGCCGGACCGAAGTTGGACCTCATAAAAAATCCGATAATCCGATTGACTCTGACTCTGACTCCGACTCGACCCAACATCCAACTCAAATTTTGATTTAAGGCATTTTTATATTTTGAAAATTTTGAACTTTATATGAAAATAAGTTTATTCAAACCAAATTTACAAACTTGACATCTAACTTTGTGAGTGACTAATTACATTGTAAGTGAGATTGAATATTGTAAGTTTAATCGAGTTGAATACATGTAACTTATCAAAACAATCGATTAGATTATTATAAACTTACAGTCTTATATAGTTTTAAAGTTATTTAAGTATAATGAAACCTAAAACAACCTAAAATAAACTATTAGAAATATAGTATTAGTCTATATATTAATTAATAATAATCAATTAGATACTTAATCAATATTTTATTAAAGATTTAATTGGAACTTGTCTAATATAGACTTGCAGCTATGTCGTTAAATTGTAAGTTTGATCAAGTTGAATGAACGAAACTAATCAAAAATTAAACTATTATAGACTTACAGTCTTACATAGTTTTTAAGTTATTTAAGTATAATGAAACCTAAAGCTAACTAAATTAAACTATTAGTGTATATGATAATCAATTAGATACTTAATCGATAGTATATTAAAGATTTAATTATAACTTGTCTATTATTGTGAATTAAACAAAATTTAACCACTAATAACGATTTAAAATTTTATGTTAATTCATATTTTATTTATTTCAAAAAAAAATTTATTTAATTATGTTTATATATACGTTATTTAATAACTCATAATTCTAAATAATTCTTATTCAATTTTATCGCTAATTAGTTTTTTTTAAGAAAATATTCATTAAAATTTAAAATATTCATTAAATTTGAACTATTGATTAAATTTAAGCCATTGATTAAACTTTCAATAACCAATCACACACAACTATAAATGCCACATGAATTTTAAATTTTCAACTATTAATTTCAAAATGGTTTCAATTTTAGCCGTTTATTATTTTTTTCATGAGTAAATAAATAAGAACTAGACCTAATACTTCACATTTCTGATCTAATTTTCCCGCAGCCCGGCAGCCGTGTAGCTTCTTCCCTTCCAAATTCCAATCGTATCTGCCATTGACGAACGCTTCGTGCCTACCATTGACGAACGCTTCCGAATTCCAATCGTATCAGGTAATTTCACTTTTGTTCATATTTTTTCTGGGTAATTTGTATTTGTTTTCTTTGAAATGAGCACATTTTGATGTTGGATGATATAATTGAGAGTAAGTATGTCTTGCATATTATTTGTCATGAAATTCTGTAAAACAAAAATTGAAAGATGGTAGTTCATTACCATATGCTCGTTAGAATTGCTTCGTCCCTGGAAATGTTGATATAATTAAAATTGATATGATTTGTATTTATTCCTTCGTCCCTGGAAATGTTGTAGCAACTTGCAAATTGCAAAATGTAGGTTGAATGATGGTAGTTCATTACCATATGCTCATTAGAATTGCTTTGAAAACTTGATTTATGGAAGTAGATACCTGACTAGAATAACTGTATACTGATATCGTGTTGATAGATTTATGGAAGTAAATAGTTGATGTTAATTAGAATGAGGATTAGGAAAAGAAAGGTTCCCTTAACTATTGTTTCTTTCAATATCCTAAACTTTTTCAATATCCTCTCGGTTTCTTCACTCCTACGCGCCTTATCAATTGCTTCCCTTCTCAAGTTATGTATCTCGTTTCTAAGCTCCTGATTCTCTTTATCGAACTTAATAATGATGTCTTTTTGCCATTCGGTGCCCTCTGGATCAACCTACCTAAAGTAGGTGCCTCCTAATCCTTCATTTTGGAATAGTGGACAGGCAACATATTGACGTCCAGGATCAAAATCGCTCCAATTACGACCGTATTCAACTTCATGACCGCAATAACAATGCTCTTCCATTGAATGAAGCTTTTAGATATATTAATGAACAAGCATAAAGACTTTAATTTTTTGCTTTAAGCAAATTCAATAATAACATTAACAAAATCAACAAAAATTCAATTCAATAATAACAATAAATAATGAATAGAAAATTACCTTAACTTTGGATGATATTTTGGGTGAATTATAAATGAATGAATTGAGTTATAAGGTTTTAGTATTTATAGAAGATTGGTTTAACGGCTAGTTTGAACACAAAACAAAAGGAACAAGTCAAAAAAAGTAAAAACACCTGTTTTCACTTACTAACAACAGAGGTGACCTGGTCAAACAAGGTCAGTTGCTGCCAACAGAGGGTTGACCCTGTTTGACCAAGTTTCCTCTTTCGTAGTTAGTAAGTGGGAATAGGTGTTTTTTGACCAGTTTCTTTTTGTTCGCAGTTACTAACTGCGAATTGTAATGAACCTGAGCCTTGGGGTGGAGATGCTTATAAATGGAACTAAGTTCATCCGTGTCTTAATGTGTGCGTTTTTTCGATAAATAATCTTATCTATTTCAAATTTTCCATAATTCACAAATAAAATTCAAGCGAAGGCGCCCTAAAAGGCCTAACAGGGTTTAGAAGATGGTCGTCGTATTCAGATTGCAGCCCTTAGGCGGATCTACTAAGGGGCGTGTTTCAATTTTGAAAATTGAAAATTCCAAACCCTAAAATTAAACCCAACCCAACCTACCACCCCACCCACGACGCCGACGGCTGGTCAAACCTGCCGCCAACTAGCTGCATCCACTGCTGCGTGGACCGGTCAAAACTCCCTATAATCTAAAGCCTGCCAGTCAAAACGCCTCACGAGTCACGCATGCACAGGCCACCTTGGCTTGCTACCTAGCATGTTCATCCACTCCAAATAACATATCCAAATTTTTTTAGATTTTGAAGTCCCCAAATATTAGGGTTTCTCAATTTCTAATAGTTCTCCATCTTGATTGGTAATCTTTCTTTTGATTTCTTCTATTTTTCCAAGCTTCTGTTGATTTCAAATTCATTACAAGAGATTTCATTTTTTAAGCTATTTAATTCTTATGACTTGAGACTAGCTATTACTTCTTCTGAATCTCCAAAATGATTTTGTAGTACCCGTATTAGGGTTTGGTTCTTCTTCGATATTATCTTCCAATAGCTCTTTGAGACTCTTTTTCTTAGTCTGCTTAATGGCGGAAGTGGAAGATCCAGACATGGTATTTTGATTTCTTCCTTGTTTAAAATATTGGGCAATTTTTTCTATTGGAGAAAAGCACATCTGTTGATGAAAATGGGAATGTAAAATTTGATGCAACATTGAAATCGTAATCAAATTTTAAGGCGGAATCAATGAGTGGGTGATTCAATTTGAAAGAGAAGTCATTGACTAGATTAGCATTTGTTTCAGTTTCTCTCGAAGCTTCAAAAATTGGTTTTAATTGAGAAATTGTTAATGTTTATAATGATCTTGGTTTCAATTAAAATTGGTATTTTGTTGAATTTTATTATTTGACTTTGGCTTGGGATTTTTGTGCAATGCAGCCATTAACTATGAGAAATCAATGGCGTCTCCTGCAATGTCTCCACCACCATATTTTCTCACCCTCTTATTTTCCTTCAACATTGTCTTCTTTCAAATGTTTGCCAAAGATCACATCTATTTACCATTTTTGTTCTTCTACCAATAATTTAGCTCCATCCAACTATGCTAATGTACTTGCTTTGTTATTCACTGCAAAAGAAGATCCTCGACATTCCCAAGCAACAAGGGTACTTACCCATAGAGTTTCAATCTTGAAAAATGAATTAGTTAAGGTTAATGAAGATTTTGTTGCTGCTCGTCAAGTCCTTGAAGAGATGGGTTTTCCTTTGTTTTGTTCTTCCTCTGATGGGTTTCTTGAGCTTTTGAAACAACTTCATGAGTTTCCTCGTTTGTCAATTGAGGTGTGTATTCTTAATTTCCTTTTAATTTCATGGGCAGTATTCAAATTTATATTATTTGATTTATAAATTTAGGTTTTTTTGCTTGTGATTTTGTTGCTAATTGGTGTATAGAACAAGTTCTTTTGATAAGGGTATGTGAAATAACTTGAGTTCAACTGGAATAACTTTATGAATTTCCTGGTTTATTTGTTGAGGTGGGTATTCTTAGTTTATTTTATGTTTTCATGGGTACTTTTCAAATTTGCATTTTTGATCATACATGTACGTTTTTTGCTGGAACAACTTTGTGAAAGCTCAATAGATCCCAAGATTGAGGATTGAGCATGAAACAAGAGAAAAGGTTTACTCAACTATAGTTACGTGAACGTCTAGTTTATTATTGATGTTAGTGGAGCTTGGAGTTCAATCTTTGAATTCTTAATGAGATTACAAGAGAGATGAAGAATTTATGTGATTTGGTAGTAATTGACTAGGCTTAGCTTATTATTAATACAAGGAGCATGGTGGAGATATAAAAGAAAGTGAGTACGAAGCGTCAGAAAAATTCTTTCATTAGTTGGAAAAAGCCTCATTCTCGTCCAAACATCAGGACTTTCTTGCTCAAGCATTAACATCATCTGAAACCTTGTGTCTCAATCTCGATCAAATGCTAACATGAGCATGCTTGTTTGAGAAAACCAAGGCATAATCTTTTGAATCTTCACGGACCATCTGCTTGCTCGAGCATTAGCCAAATAGCACATCTCTCGCAAAATGATAGAAATTAGATGCATCGCACTCCTCCAAGATGATACTTCAGGCATACATTTGTCCATGCTTAACATGGACTTAAGGCATCATTACAACAATCATCACCTTTACTTCAATCCGCTCAATCAACTCTTCTTCAACATACCAGAATAATCATGCCTCACCACATTACACAGACCCCGAACATGTGTACAACATCATACATACACACACTAATGTCCGTCAAAAGGCTCACAAGATGCAAGGTGGGAGATCAATCAAGTTAACTGCTAATCTACTAATGTAAATGCAAGAACTAGAGTACATTCATGATCAATCAATCACCAATATAATTTGAATCCTAAAAGCCAGTTAACCATTAGATAATTAGAGGTATCTTTCAATTACCTCAACTATCAACTACCGTTTCACTATTTTCTAACGACTCTCATTGGGCTTTGCCATGTAGCGACTCTTCGTACTGAATATACCTGTCATACATAATGTTATCGTTAACGTGTGTATAAAGAATGCATGCCATTTGTTGTGCTTTGGATTAAGGACTAAGCCCCATAAAGCGCTTGAAATAAGATCTAATTGACATGGTTTTGATGATATTCATGGAGAAATGCTCAAATATCTTCTTAGTTTACCTTCTTTGACTAAGTTACAAGATCAACCATGAAAGTCTTCAAACCAAGAAACTTTTTAGCTTCACAAAAAACTTTCATATTAAACTCGATAACCAACAACTATTTCAAGTTCTTCACTTCAAACAAATCTAACATTACCATGCCATTAACATAGAACAAAATGTAGATCAAGGAATTATTCACAAGTCTCCTGAAGTAGACACCCCTATCATAAGAGTTTGTTGTGAAATCATGAGTGACTAAAAGAAGTCAAAAATTTTATACTTTTGTTTTAGAGATTGCATCAGACTTCTCCAAGTTAACATATATGATCTTTGTTTCCTAGTACCTCAAAACCCTTATAGGAAAATGTTTCACAACTTGTAAGAACACTTTATGAATGTCTGTCCTCTTAACTTGAGTAAATTCCTTTTCAACAATCCTTACTTCATAGATAGGACCCGTAAAATTCAATGATATTACTTTCTTCTCGAATACCCAATTGCTAAGCACAACCTTGTTATTAGGTGCTTTATTTTCCAAGTTAGATTCTCCTAAAGATTTCATCCTTACTTCATAAGAAGTTAGCAACCAACCACTTGCTTGTATCATGGGAGGCAATACCCTTCTTGTAATATCAACATCTTTAACATTCATAAGTAGGACAATCACATTCTTCAATGTACCTTCTTAGAGGCTTGCCTTACCTCTTTTACCATTAAATGACTATTAGAGTAGCTTACATATGTTGGAAATGATTAAAACTTTTTAGAGGATTCATCAACGCTTCCACATTAAGAGTAATCAATTTAGAATCATAAAATAAAAGAAGCCTAGAAACCATACCATAACCCATAAAAATAATTTTTATAGCTCTTAGATTCAAGTTTATCCTCAATTACATGTATATAATTGAGACTACCAAAGAACTTTAACATAGGGTAATTAACTGATGGACTCTGCCATACTTCTAGAGGCGGCTTGAAGTTGAGACTGAGGAGAGTGATTAACTAAGTAGTTTTCCATTGATACGTATTCAGCCCTAAAGTGTTTGCTGCGTTGCTTGAGCTTGGCATGATTCAACATCTTGCCCTTTTAAATTAGGCCTTGTTCATCCTCTCTACAACAACATTTTTTGGGTTTTCCAATGCAAGTTCGATGCCTCACAATGGCATGCTTGAAGAAATCATGGTCTTTCACTTTAGAAATAGCATCATTCTGATTCTTTATGAAGTAACACCATACTAGACTAGATAAATCATCTAAGAAGGTGAACATATTGTTATTACCACCAATAGATTTCTTTTTTGACGTACCGTATAAATCTAAATGAATATAATCTAGGATCCCCTACGTGTAATGAATTTCCAACTCAAAGCTAACGTTCTTTATGTTTTTAAATACATATTGTAACAAAAGCAAAGATAACGAAGCTTCTTGCTTCTAAACAATCCTTGCTTGCAAAGGTCATTCATGCAATGTTCACCTTTGTGACGTATTCTCATGTGCCAAAGCTTTATATCACTACGCCGACCGTAATGATCGAACCTAAAATTGTGGAACCATGTAGTACATATACGCTAGCAATCATAGTTCCCTTCATCATCATATGGTAAACTATCACAATTTTCATAGATCCACCTTTGCATTGCACAAGGAAAATCATATTCCTTTTCATATTTGAAACATGTATGACATTAGTCAATGTTCTAACAATCTCATCAAATGGTAAGCATCTTACAAGTAGGTTTATTACCCATTGTGATATTTATTCCATTAACTAGGTGGTGAAGAAATCTTTGTCAAGTGACATGTAAAAACTAACATCTCTTTTGCGCTCACCCTTTTCCTTTTACCCATGTGTGGAATTAAGAACACTACCATCTCATCATTATTGTTACTACTAGCTTAGGCAAAGCCTTATATTTGAGTAGCTATCTTAGGGCATCTAAGGCAAGTTCCTTAGCCTGGTGAGGATGGGTTAGGCGCCTTGATACTTAGAACATATGATAGCGTCTAAGGCCCTCGCGTCAAAGCACCTTAGGGTACCTTTTGGTCTTTGTCTTAGAAGAAGCCCATTTGATACGGAACCCATCAAACATGTTTTCTCTTGTCCTATTCTTTATTTCTCTCCTCTTTTTCTTTTTTTTTTTATCTTATTTTGGGCTTTTGTTTTTTTTGTTGTACTTTTTAATTTATTTGGGTTTTGAGCATCAAAGACTAGCAATTGACTCCTAGTGCCTAGGCTCTAAGGACCTTTAGCTCCTACGATGCCTTGCTTCTTTTAAAATTAAGGGCCAATAAGAAGTCTCTTTACTCCTTAGACCTAACAATTAACATTATCACTAGATTATTTCTTTTTCTATTTCCAACATTCTTTCATAATGCGACCTTTTAATTTACAATAGTTGCATGTTATATGCTTTTTTTGGTCATCTAGACTTTGATATAGCGTTGCATTTGGCTTTATTTTCACCACTACTAGTATAACATGTTTATCAATTTTATCCCTCAAATAAACCAAGATAACTTATGTGACAATCATGCATCATTCAGTTTCTTTGAGATAATGTATTTCACATTATCACTGCCATTAAGTAAAGTTTCACATAGTTTTTATTTGAGGGTGACAAAGATCATAATATGTACTCTTTCGTTCCACAAAGATTGCTACATTTAATTTAAAAAGCTCTCACATTAAAAAGTAGAATGTAGCATTCTCTATGCGACGAAGGAGTGAATTCAAAATCCGTGTCAAATTTCACATCTATGTTTTGCAAATGTATTGTTATTGAATAAAATTCATATATATATATATATATATATATATATATATATATATATATATATATATATATATATATATATATATATATATATATATATATATATATATATATATATATATATGAAGCTTTAGCAGTTTACCCTCCTTTAAGCAAAGCTTGTAAAGTCAACACTGTAAGAGTTGTTGTTTGTGACGCTATTTGGCATGTTAAGAGACTCTAACTTCTCCCATATACCCTTGGGTGTAACTTAATTGGCAACTTTCCTCAATACCTTTATATGTGCGAGATATTGTATAGTCGATAAAGCTTTTGAATCAATCTCTTCCCACCTAACATTAGTCATTCTATGGGGTCTCATGTTTATACCACCAGATACCAATAGCCTTATATACACTATGTGGATTCAAAATAACCTTCATCTTCACTTTCCATTTGTCGACTCATCAAGCTTTTTAATATCTAGTGGTTTGTAGTGGTTGGTGATAATGAAAGCATATGAGGTTAAAAGTGGGACAATGTTGAAATTTAGGATTTTAAATGTTTTTTTAGAAAAACGATGTATAAAATATAGATTTTCAATTATAGTCTGCAAAGTTGTAAATAATTTACTTGATTTTCAATTACTTTTAAGATTTAAGAGAACAAAAATGTAGCTAGCTTTCTTTTGAGAATGTTCTTTTATATCATGTATATATTTTTTTAAAATGCATAGTTATTGTATGCTACTAGGTTAGTACTTAAACATTCAAAACCCTCGCTGCATTTTTAGTTTTAAATTAATCGATGAGAAGGAAACTGAGATGTGCAAAATTTTTCTTAGGTAGGTTATGTCGTATTTCATATCATGGCCGATATGCTATGAAAGATAAATGGTTTTTTAATTAATAAGTTATAATTTTTAGATTGGAGTATAGAATGTGGAGTGAAGACATCTAACCCTCCTTATGTGGGTATTGAAGCACCGAGGCAATGTATTATTATTGTCAGGGGTGGAACTTCTATAGGAAGAGAAAGGGCGTCGACCCCACTTTTTTCTCCTAATATAATATGTAGGGGAAATGCAATTGTGGATCGCTCTTTGATCAATCATCACTACACCATATTCTCCTCCAATTTTTTCTTATAACTTCATTGTTTTAGGGTTATCGACACTCACTATGAATTTTACAGTGATGATTACTAGGGTTTCAATGGTCTCTTCGTCAATCTCACATGACTCCTCATGTGTTTCTTGCTAATTATGAGTTATGAGCACACTCAATTCTCTTCTCTTACAAATATACCCAATCCTCCATTCCTTGTCATAACGAAAACATATTCCTCTCTCCTTACTCTCCTAAAATTCCTTATTTGACAATCTCATAGTATTGTCTTGGTGAATCTTCAAAGAAGATGAAGAGTCGGGTGGGAAAATATGTGTTTTTAGGGTTGCCTAAAAATATAGCTTGTTTGTTTTTGTGGTGGGGTATTGTGTTAGGGCTTCTCTCTTGTATTTGTAAGTTTCGGTAGGGTTTTGGGAAAATTTGTTATGGTAATTGTTGTTAGGCCCAAAACTGCTTGTTACTTTTGGCCGAACTACTGCCAACTTCTCCTCAATTGTAGTGGCCCATTCTATAGCCTTTTTTATAGTGTCTAGCTTAAGAACCTTGAACTCCGTTTATATTTTTCTTTTCAGCTCACGAATGAAATTTCCCAGCAAAAACTTCTTACACACATCATCCAAAGGGGAACCGTTCTGGATAAACTTTTCCTAATATTCCTCCACACTGTTGTCTTGTCTTGCCTAATAGTCAACCACTACTCAATGAGAGATCCTTCTTTGTGACCACGAAAATGGTGGAGCATCATCTTCTTCGACATCCTCCAAGTAGTGATTGGGTTTCCTTTTGTTCTCCCATTGATACTACAAAAGGGCATCTCCATCTACTATAACTTTTCGTCCTTTGTGTGTTGGTAAAACTCAAAACCATGTTCCACTCTTTCAATCCAACCATCAGAACCCGTACGAACATCCAATTAACGCTGTCTCCACAGTTGCTATTATTTCCTTTAAAAAATACTAATATAATAATGGTTGTCTTAGTCTAAAGGTAAAATTTTTTTGAAGTAAGAAGTCAAGAGTTTATGCCCTTGCCCCACTTGATTTCTAACCCAAGTTTAGGATTCATCCTTTGCTCCCTTCAATATTTGACCCAAATTTTGCCACTAACTATTATTGTATATTGGGCAAGATTGAACTCTTTCATTAGATTTGTGTTTATGGTTCTTAAAGAATTTTAGATCTTGGATGTTTCAAAAGCCTTATTAGTTATGATGAAATTTCATTTTAAGTGTTATCAATAAGGGTTTTGCTTGGTAGAGCTTATGGATGTTTTATTTTCACAATGCAGGTTTTCGATTGGCGAAGGAAACATACTGGCTTTAGTTTTCCTATATCATATGAGGAGTATGCCAAGGGTATTCAAGTTGCTGGTAGAGCTAGGAATGTTGATCTTGCAGTTGAGTTATTTACCGAGGCTGCTAAAAGCGGTGTCAAAACATCATCTATTTATAATGCATTGATGAGTGTCTATATGTTGAATGGCATGCCAGAGAAATGTCTATCACTATTTCGGGAATTCAAGAAAGAAGGATGCTGTACTCCTACAATTGTAACTTACAATATCCTAATTTCTGTGTTTGGTCGTTTGATGTTGATAGACCATATGGAAGCAACATTTCAAGAGATAAACGACTCGGACCTCTTTCCTACTTTGATGACATTCAATAATTTGATTGCTGGATATGTAACCGCATGGATGTGGGATCGAATGGAGAATGCCTTTTTGATGATGAGCAATAAGTCCATTGAGCCCGATACTCACACCTATAGGCTATTGCTAAGAGGCTATGCACATTCTGGAAATATGAAGAAGATGGAAGAGATCTATGAGCTGCTGAAACGTAATTTTGATAAGGATGACGTGTCTATATTCAAAATGATGATTATTGCATATTGTAAGAATTCTTGTGAAAATAGAATAGAAAAGATTGATGCACTAATCGCGCAGATTCCTAAATATGAATACGAACCATGGTTGATTGTGTTACTTATTAAGGTTTATGCAGAAGAACAACTGTTGGAGAGGATGGAAGCATTTATCGATGTTGCCTTCGAACAACAAACTAAAGTATACCCTATGCGTGTGATGCGCTCAATTATCACGGTCTACTACCATTTAAACGCCGTTGACAAGCTCACGTGCTTTGTGAAGCGTGCAGAATCTGCCGGTTGGAGGATATGTAGATCCCTCTACCATTGTAAAATGGTGATGTATTCAGCCCAAAATCGCCTGCAAGAAATGGAAAATGTACTTGCTGAAATGGAAAATGTCAACATAACTCGAACCAAGAAAACGTGGGCTATTTTGTTCCACGCCTACTTGAATTCGGGACCAAGATGCAAACTTGAGCAAGTACAAGGACTGTTGTACAAATTGGGATAGTGGTCGTGGTTGATAGACATTCTGTAACTCATATGAAGGTGCATCACCTTGCCATGTTTTGCAATACTTCACAACATATAGCTGCAATGAATTTCACTATCTTTTTGTTGGAAGATTGTTACACATGGACCTACAGTTGAATCAACAACCCATCAATTTTTAGGGTTCCATTATGTTTGACTTCATCTTTTGGCTCATTGGAAATCATGTTCACTATGCTACTGCGGAAGCTGAAACAGGAGTTGGAGCTCCTAATAATGTTTGTATAGAGATTAGAAACATCTGATGTAGGCTTGAGAAGAATTTGTGATGATCATAATGAATAGTATCCTTATATTGTTAAGTGCGTTGGTTATTAGACATAACTAGGACATTTTTAATTTGTAGATATATTTACTTTGTTCAATGATTTGATGATTTACTTCTGTTATTTTGTATAATTGTTTCACAAAAGGTGTGTTGTTTGAGGTCATGGCTGCAATATACCTTTGATTGCAGCTAATTCCGACAGTAGATCATGATATCCTAAAGCTGAAGCGCGGAAGTTAAGCCTTTTGAGGACCTTCAGCTGCACCCTCACGGTCATACCATCTCCGGTATATCAAGGTCTTTACTATTAATAGTATACTGATATTTTCTTATTTTCAATTGAATAATCACTAACTCACCTGCTCTGATAATTTTATTGTGACCTAACTTGTCTCAGAGTCGGTTGCTGCTCCTTGTAGCTCTTCCTCAAGACTGTGCGGGCATCATCTTAGACCTTCCCCTTCCCTTTATCTTCTCTTATAATTTGGTATCTAAACATCGTGTTAGTCCCTCAAGTATATCAGTATATTGTGCAAATTCATTCACAGTTCAATGGACACTTGGTGTTGCATTTATTCTACACCTTTCACTTCATCCTTCTTGCTAGCAGATCATTTATATTATTATATATTATGTTTAGATTGGAGAAAATGGAAAGAAAAGTAGGGGAAATGAAGGGATTGTATCTTTATCATTTGGATACCAATAGGGGGAGGGAAATGGAGGCAAGAGAATTGAAAGAAAGATTTCCTTCACAATTATTACAAAACACATCATTCCAATTTTGAAATGATTTGGAAGGAAATACAAAAATCTCCCCTCCTTTCTCTTCCCCTTCCCTTCCCTCTCCCACACTTTTCTTCCTTTTAAAAATGTTATCCAAACACAATGTTAGTCAATTGAGGTATCAAAATCCGAGGACTTAGACAATCTGCTTCATAAGTCAAGACTGTCTCGAATGCTTCTAAAAATGATTTGTTTTGTAAATATACTCTTGGTCCTTTTCTTTATGGAAGCCCTGGAAATAAAATGAGGTAGTTCTATTACATAACAATCGTTGTATAATGGATTTTGTGTATATAAAACCGAAAATCTCCATTACGTAATGTGTGATTTCAAATCATAGAATAACAACCATTATATGATGTTATTCTAACACATTAGCCATTATTATCTTATTTTTATAGATTATTAGGTTTTGAAAAGTCCATTATAAAATTTAATTTGAATATATGCTTTAGAAAACTTCCACATTTGATTATCCCATCGTTCTAGAAAACTTGAATTACTATTATAAAATTATTTTTTTTTCAAGTTAACAATTCAGTGTGATGTCAGCAAAACCAGTCATAAGACCGTGAGGTGAAGCTTTCGCGTCATCGCGTCATTGCGATGACATCGGCTTTGATGGAAATGCATTTGGGGATATTTTGGGCCATGGTTTGTGAGGACCATTTGCCAGATGTAGAAATTTGTTATCACCAAATAATATGCCACCTTTTAAAGATGGCTAATCACATAATCCTCCTGGTGAATTTGTTTGGACACTACTCAAGCTATGTAGGTTCCTTTGATTCTCATGTTGCCATGAAATTTGGTAGAAATTTAGTCAGTTTAGAAAACCAATGAAGGATGTATCCAAGAGTCTTATTTTGAAGCCAAACATTACGATATTTCTTTAATGTTTGTAACCTTATGACTGTTACATTAAGTTGTTCTTTCTAATTGACTCTTGATATCAAATATCATTCTTAACTTCGTTTAAATAAGATGTGCACATATTTTATCGAATCATTATACTATAGTCTATTTAAAGACGATCTTTAAGAAAATTATGGCCCTTAGTTTCTATATCTGGGGTGCTTGATCATGGTCCTTATTTATTTAACAAGGTGCCACATGAAGCTGATTGTGAACATGGATTGAAAATGGATTCTGAATTTGGGTAGTTCGAGATTTTCGCCACCATACCATGGTAGTGATCATAGTGCAAAAGTATTAAGGGTCACGAAATGTCTTTTTGGCGGGTATAGTGCAAAAGTAAGTACGCTCACTGAATCACAAGGTTTTTATGAAATCAAACTGATTTCTTGCACTATGTTGTGTAGTTATGTTGGCCTATAATTTAGTTATGGTAAGCCGACAAACCTTTACAATATGATTATGATAGGATAGTGTTGGCAATATTGTGCCTATGAATATTTTGGTGAAAATAATGTTTCTAATGAATCATTTGGGGAATCAGTGAAGGCTAATAGGTCTAAAGGTTCCTCCTTATCACTTGCAAAGGAGTGATTGGTAGTGTTCCTCATAGCTTTCATGTGGAAATTTAGTGAATTATTGGTTGGTTTCTTATTTTATTTTTAGAAGCCATATAGATGTTTAAAATAAAATCGGTGCACGTACTTGACATTCTATCCAAACCCGTTTTTACTCGACTTAAAAAAATAGATGTACAATTATGTAAACACGAACATAGACAACAGTTTCGATTTTAAACCGACTCAAGACACTTGATCCAAAATCAATTCAATGATCCAAATAAACACCTCTGTAACTGTGCGGGATAGTACCTCAAGATCTATCAGTGCCAAATTGTATAAGGTTAAACCGTTACAAACTCCACTCTCCCCAAACCAAACAGTCTTTATCATGGACTATCTTATGTCTAACTTTCTAGTGACTTCAGCCATAAGAGTACCAAATTTTCAAGTGTCAAGGAATGTCTAACAATGATAAAGACTATTCAACTAGAATACTAGAATTCAAATCACATGTCATACTCGTACGAGTCTTAAATGTGTTTTATGTTGATTGGTATAGCTTCTTATTAAAAAAAAATATGATAATCAAATTCTTGTGAGAGATAGGTCTTTTTATTTATTTAAAAATGTAAGTAATTACTTTAAGGTTATAATTAGTCACTTTAAGACAAAAAATGATCTCACTGTGAGACTGTATTATATGAAAATTTGCGGTTTTTTCATAGACTTAAGAATATACAAGTTAGTAGATATTTTTTTTTCCTTTTGAAATTGCATTGATGATAGTTGGTATAAAGATTAAGGAATAGTGTAGTCATTTGAACTATGTGGGTAATATTAAAAGCGAAAAAATGTGAATAAAATCAAAGAAAGTAATGAGGACACTTTTATAAAAAATAATGTGAGAAATAGAGAGTAAACTAACAAGAAAAGTATAAAGAAACCAAAGAGTAATTAAAGTTGGAGAATTTTGTGAAATCAAAATAAATACAAATTACAAATAGCTTTCTAATTAGAATAACGAGCCTTTTTTATTATAGGGTAGATTGAGATAAGAAAATGACAAGGTGGAAATCAAACGAAAAATGTTACTTGCTCTTCAATAGAGATACATTCATAACATTACTAAAATAAAAAAAATTTAAAAAAAAACATTTATTTTGAGATTGAGAAAGTATGTCGTTGATAATTAATATTTACTAAAGAGAGTTAATTTCGTAACGATTTAAAATAAAAAAATAGGGTGTACTATATTAAAGTCTATGAAGCCTTTTCCATTTAAAAAAAAATTATATATGAAGTTTTTTAGTGGCAAAAAAAACAAAGTTTTTGCTTTCAAAGTTCCTTTTAATAATAAGTGTTTCCATGATTTCCTCCACTATTTAATGGCTTAAATAATGTTGTATTTAGTGTTATTTGCTCTCACTAACACATCGTTAATAATTTTGAATTCTATATCGACTCAATCTTACCCCACTCTAAGCCAATTTAGATTCAAAGGTGTGGATCTTATTTTTTTTAAAGCTAATAGGTTAACTTTATTAATTTAAAATATATTAAAACAAAATTTAATTTAAGACTCGTAACTCATTTTTAACTCTACGTGTCTAAATTTTATTTTAGACTCGTAACTCATCATATATATTAAAACAAAGTTTATTAGTAACAACAAACAAAGAACATTGACTTTTTTTTTATCAGTTACTTTGTTCGCTGTTAGTAATAACGTACATATATAACCTTAGGCCCGGACACAGAGACGCTTATTTTGCAAATTAAAATTTTCCGAAACTTTTTTCGGGAATTTTTTTTATAAATACCTTATCTTCTCAATTTTTCTCATATATGATAAATTTAGCTCTAACTTTAAAATTTTCAAATTCTATGAGTTTGGGTTTGAAACTCAAAATGAATAAAAAAAACTCAAAATGAATAAAATAATCTAAAATATAGACCTATCTCAATGCTATTTGTAATGCTGGAAGATTGATAAATTCCAAAAATATTATGTTAAAGTATGTATGATAATTGGTTTTGAAGAAAAATGTTTTCTCAAAAAAACAAAAATCGATTTTGTATTTTTAATAAAATACAAAACTAAAAAATATAAGTAATATCAAAATGATCCTAACAATTTGATTGTAGAGTAATTTGTTCATGTTAGTTTTGCAAATTAATGTGTTAATTAACCTAAAATTTCTTATAAATGTGTGACCTACTAAATAATTTTATATTTCATTAAATTATGAAGTATTGATTCTATTGTTCACACACCCACCCAAACACAAAACAATCCAATAAATATAGCTTAAACCCAAACACAAGGAAAGGATCACAAAGAAGATATTAATACCACGTGTCTTCTATTTTGGAGTAGTTTGATTGCATTTAATAATTGTGTAATATGTGAGCCTCAACATTTCAATGTACTCATGCTCATGGTAGATAGATTTAATTAGATCCATTATTTACGACACAAGTAATTTAATAACTTTACCAATAAAACCTAATCTTTTAATGAAATCCACCCAACTCATATGATCAATATCCATGTCAAAATTTGACACCACCCAATAAAGTAATAGGAGAGTAATAAATAAATAAATAAATCAATAATATATATATATATATATATATATATATATATATATATATATATATATATGAAACAGTCGTATTATTAGGAGATTTCATTAGTCGTTTTTAGCGCCTAATTTTTCTTATATATTTGTTTGTTACTAATTATAATTTAATTAGTGATGGTAGTAATTTGAAAAATCTCTACAATGATTAAAAACTTGTTAATTTGTAACGTGATTATGAATCATAACAAGTAACGTAAACTTTGGAGGTAAAACTTAAAGTTGAGCAACTACCCATAACAGTTCGAAAAAAATTTTTACCCAAACATATTATATCATGATGGGAGTAATATAAATTAAATATTTCACACATATACAAGTGATTTTTAAACATGAAGTACAAGTTACATGACTTGTTACATGTACAACAATTTTTACCCAAACCTTAAACTATCTTAGATAAACCGTTCCTACACTATAATAGATCAAATGATGGACAAAAATCACCAAAAAAACAACCCCAACCAGCCATGCTAAAGCTGTCCTACTCCCCCTTATAGCCCTTGTATACTTTTATACACAAGCTAAAAACTCTATCCAAAAACCCCTTTTGTTCTACCCAAAGCTTGTGCATCATTACAAGCATGCAAGAGACAAGTATTTGAAGCAAAAACACTTTATTTTCTGAATAATTATTCAGCCATAAACCCCAATACATTGCTCCCAAGTTCATCCATGAACAAACACTAGAATCTTTCAAACTTTCAATAACTAAAACACCTTCTATTCTCATCAAATCTCCTTCAAAAACCCATCTAAAACTTCTGAAAATTTATGTTTATAAACTCAAATCTTCCATAAAAATAATCTTCATCTTAAGAACTTTCCATAGACATCAAACTTGAAGAAATGCACTAAGTATAGAGTAAGTTATGTTCATTTCTTTATTCCACTAGTTTTTGTTAAAACTTGAAAATGTAAAACATTTTTTTTACATGAATCTTTCTATAAACTAAGATCATTTAAAATGAGTATTTTATCTCTAAACTAAGAAAATCATCACTTATAAAGCTATAATAATAGGCCATAATAGAAAGTAAGAAGATGTATTTTCACAAACATATAAATTTTGTTACTTAAAGGATTCAAGTAAAATTATGGGACTTAACTAAGTATGTTGCTCAACATAATATAATAAGTATACTCCAAATATGTTAAAATCATCACAAGTATTAGTCTAACAACTCTAACTAGGAAAAGTTAAGTGCATGTTAGAAATCCAAAATTATTATTGATTTTTGGATGAATGCAATATGTTTAGTTGAGGAGTTGGAGTTGAGACTTAAAGGGCAAGGAACCCAAGTTAGAACCACTTCTAAGAACGCGTAGGAGCTTACAGAATAATTATATAGGCTTGGAGTTGAGGTATGTCACATGGAGTGATTTTTAAAGGATTTAAGAACAAGTTGAAAAAGTTTGTGTATAAACTTGTTTTTTTAAAAAAATAAAATAAAATTCCCAAAGAGAAGTTCTTAAATCTTGAAAAATGATGTCAAAAGGATAAATTTGAGTATGGAATAATTTATTACATGTATTATTATTATGGGCATCATGCATGTTGATTTTATAAATTATTGTATGTTTGAAGGCATGTTTAACACTACTTTGTGAAAGTTATTGTGATGGAAATGATTATATGAATTTGAAAATATTTGAAATTCATTTTAAAAGAAATTTCCAGTAGCTATATGCTAAGAAAATTTCTTGGATACTTTTTGTTGAGATTATTCGTTAAATTGATATTTTAATGGATTTTAATGTGTTAAATACTCTTATTATAAAACATGGTATTAGATGAACTATTCATCATCAAAAATAATTAATAAAAAAATATTATAATGTCTCCAACAAGATTTGGCCAGAATATATTTAGTTTGGAATTTTTTTTTATTATTTTTGAATAATCGTTAAATTGTTTAACGGTAAATTGTAAAATGGTAAAATATAAAATAATTACCAAACAAAGACATATGGACTTGAAATTTTTATCACATACTCATATGGACATTAGATAAAATTGGTAAAAGTTTGGGAAGGTTTCATTGACATTTAAGACCTTAATAATTTTTACTATGTTATTAATAATCGGTAAGTTGGAAAACGGTAAAATATAAAATAAATACTAAATGACTTCTTTTGGACATGAAAATTTTATGAGACACTTATAAAACAGTATATACATGTTCAAAAATTTATATGGATTTTCGTGACCATATATGGACTTAAACAAATTTTATTCGGTTTATCGGTAAAATAACGATATTAATTATTAAAAATACCCCACATGATTTTTAATGGTTATTTAAAATTTTATACCCCTTAAATAGCTTCTGGAATATCATATAATGTTTTATAATATTTTATTCGGACTCAAATAATTTTAAACCTATTTTATTCTATTTATCGATAAAATGTCTATACAAAATAATAAAACATCATACATGATTTTTTTTATAAGTTCAAATGGCCTAATAAACATGTTATATGACTTCTAGAACTTTGGTATGATTTTACAAAATAAGTTATTAATTATTTACTAATTTATCAAATTAATAGAAAATGTTTATTTATTGAAAAGTGTAATATAGTTAATTTAATTTGGGTAAAAACAGACCTATATAAAAAATGTATAATTATATTAATAACCTAATGTCTCATAATATAAATTAAGTTTAAATTAGATGGTTTATAAATTTTACGGATTTAAGATACAATTTAAATAACGGTAAATACCCAAATTGTCGAAAATGATTATAAGATCGTTATAAATTCGCATAACCAATTATAATCTGATGGGAGAACCTTAAATTCATTTTAAATAAGGTATTATAATGACTTTTTTAATTTGGGCCTTGTTGGAGAATTAATATGTACTTTGTAAATCAATTATCGATTTTATTACCGGCAAAACTATCTCATATTTAAGAAAATAGTGTTTTATGAAATCTTTTGTCGTAATGATTTTATAGACTTATGAATCATATTTTAGTTGTTTTGAATGAATTTCAAAACCCTTTTAAGTTATATTTACTTTACGAAGGATTGAAACGAAACATTTTAGTGGTTTCCTTAAAAATATCGTATTGAACTTTAATTACTTTTTGTTACGATGCATTTCCATACATGCTAGTGATGCCCCAATATAATACAAAGGTTATGTTTAATGATATAATTATGCTAAGCATGTTTTACCCATGTGGGAAATATTATGATTTGATTTTGTTAAGTCGCAAATAAAGTATGTTTTGCTATGTGCAAATAAAAGATGTTTATCATATGGAAAAAGTTAATATTTTTTGACTTTAAAATGCTATTAAAATTACAAGATATATATTATGTACAAAAAATGTTTTAGCCTAAATGGCGGGTACATATGCCACAGCGAATGTTGTGTGCATGATTAAACGACTCACCAATGCTGAGTGCGTATATTGTTCACAATACCATTGTGTTACACTTGCCGGACATGTCGCGGACGGTAGACCGACTACCAAACGAGTCACAGAATGACTCACAGAGTACCCATGTAAACTTATGATATGAGTTTGAAATTGATTTGGATCCATTGAGATCTTATGATTTATGATGAAAAATGAGAATTTGAAATGACTATGTAGCTATTGAATTGGATTTGAATCATAATATGATTATCTAATGAAAAAGCATATTTCAAAATGAATTAACTCAAACAAAAAAAAGGTTTTAATAACTTTTTTGACGGACACCAGTGTATTTATACTCAGCCTTTTTGATGATACTATGTTTTGTATGTTTTTCCAATGGTTTTATTTTTAAAGTAAACCCCTATGGCACCTCGACGGAGAATGGATATGCCAGCCGAAGATGAACCCGAGTTGGAGTATGACTCCCCTTTTGTTTAGATCTCTTTATTGTATTTGAGAGAATATTAGTTTAGATTTAGACTAATTTAAGGATGTAATTTGAACTTTGGACTTATTTCGATTTTGTTGTAATTTTTCTATATTTTGGACAGTTAAGACTTTCGTTATATTGCTTTGGTTTGGTTCAAGTATTATCCTTGGATATTAGTTTGACCTTTAACTAACCCCTTAATTGTGTTGGCAAAAGTAAACTTCCACTTGATTAATACTAAATTCCAGTTAGTGTTTGCCTTCATAATTCGAGGTGGCTACAATATATATATATATATATATATATATATATATATATATATATATATATATATATATATATATATATATATCCAATAATGTATCCCACTCATAGAAACCTATGATTAGGGTTTGAGGAGGAAAGAACAACGATAACTCATACCCATAGAGGAGAGTGCGGTCAAAGAGTCCCTCGACTTGAGAAAGGTATTCAAAGAGAGAGAAACCTGCAACTTACAAATAAAATAAATAGAATACGTACAAATAACTAAAAATAAAGAAAAAAAAGTAAAGAATGAGGTAAAGAGCGATAATAAGGCAATGAACAAAAGTTTATCTATTCATCAAACTTAATCTTTGTTCAATGTACACGGAACACGTGGATTTCCATAAATGTTTTAAACCTAAAGCAAAAGTTTATCGATTAATTTTGTAAATAATTTTGTCTAATAGGCCAAGCGGCACAAAGTATGGGAGTTGGTGTAGGGCATTGTCTACTGATTCTGCTGTTAAATACAAGCGGTTATACTAAACCCTGTTACAAAGGTATAATTTCTTATTGTAGTCTAAGCTAAAGTCAATAGCAATTGTGTCTTATGAGAGAATGATACTTGTGTACTCGCATTTCTAGTGTCATGACATTTAGTAGTAAATGACAATTCTAGATAATTGCTCGAAATCTGCAATTACCATCTCAATCAACATCTTTCCAATCAAAAAAAAATACAGAGTACGGTTATGAAAAATCTTGATATGTTATATTTATAAAATAAGAACTAACGTTGTACAAAATTTCTTAAAATTTTTCAAAACAGATGCATGTCATTCAAATATATAACACTACATTGATTAAATTCTCACATAGTTAAATCACATGTCCTTAGGCCCAAACTTGTAAATTATAAAATTTAAAGTGCATATTCATAACAAAACACGAATACTAATCTACATTGTCACCACAAAAATCCTATGAGATATCTTATTATACAAATTTTTAAAAATTAAAATTTTAAAGAAATTAATAAACAAAAAAGGTAAATTAGTACGGTTTATGCGACTGGGCTTAGATCAAGTCACAAAATTTGTGTGACCAAGTCCAACAAAAAAATTAGTTGAATAAGTTGATGGTCTCTCTAGAAAATTTTAATCGGATAATCTTTTATGAGACCGTTAGATCCATATATAATTAGTGTATTTTTAAATCAATCATTTTAAAATTATAAAAATCCACTTGAAAATTATAAAGTAATTATTTTAAAAATAAATTAAAAACTCAAATTTAAATGTAGCTCAATTTTACCAGATAATTAAAATAGATCAACTTTAATTATATGACAATGACAAATCAAACCGGTTGTACCCAATTTGTCAAGCCGTTACTTTCACTCTTGTTGTCTCGCCCAATAACATTCCCTGAGGTTTTTCTCTTCCACTTACTGTTTCTCTCTCTCGTCCAGGTGAGTTTATGCTTTTCAGATCTTTTTAGGCAATTAACTTTTATTTTACCGATTATATATTTAGATGATAAATTTGATTATTATTTTTAATTTAGTATTCTTAAAAGATTTCTTTTAAAATAGGATTAGGTAAATGTGTTAATAATTTAAATAATATTTTAAATTAAATTTTAAATAATTATCAATTTTATTATTTAACTATGATGCATAAGTTAGAAAAACTGTTATTTTAATTTTCATTTTGTGAATTTTATATGTTAATATATTAGATATATATTTCATCTTAATTCTTAAATTAAATTAAATATTTTTGGCATTGACTATTGGGGTTGATTCACATTTTGCTTTTAAATTAAAAAAAAAAAATTAACTAAACATTTTAAACAATGCTTTTTAACTTTCATTTTTAGTTTTTCTTTTTGTGGTTTTCAATCTCTATCTTTCTTTCTCAAACTCTATTGTTGTTTATTTTCTGTTTATATTCTTAAACATTTGCAAAACCATTAAAGTTATGTATTTATACTTTGTCATTTTTGTTTTTAAATCTTTCATTTTTATTGTTTTTGGGTAGATTGTGTTATATATTAGTTGTATTTACAATTTTTGGATTTTTTAAAATTAAGCATCATTAATGGTACAAATAGTAATGTTGAAGAAGACAACAATGTCTACTGTTTGGAAAAAATTAATAAAAGTAATTGCAGTTATAACATAATATATTTGGAGTTATAACCATAATATATTTGTAGTTATAACATAATATAGTTGGGGTTATAACAAAATATATAATTGCAGTTATAACGTAATAGATTTGGTTTATAACAGTATATATTTGTGATATAATACTACAAAATTGATATTCTAATAATACAAGCAAATATATTATGTTATAAAACCTCAAATATATTAAGTTTTAATTTCAAATATATTGAGTTATAACTCCAAATATATTATGTTATAATCCAAAATATATTATTTTAACCCCAAATCATAAATATTAGCCATAATTGTCATCTTTAACGTCACTGTTTTTCACCATTGATGAACCTTGATTTTTTTAAAAAAAAATAAAAAAACTCTGATTTATTACTAAATAATGTTTTATTTTGCTTGGAAATAGACGGTTAATCAGAAAATTTTTTATCTTAAAAAAAGAAAGCAATTTTCTACAGTTTTTTTTTTGAAAAATAGTATTTTTTTTTTGAAACAATAGTTTTTCTTTTTTAAATTAAGATATTTATTAAAGAAGAAAAGTGGGCTGGGCTCTTGAGAGCCGTCTTTAGAAAAGACGGTTTCTCAAGAGAGTGTCTTTACTTATAACCTTAAAATAATTATTCATGATCTTAAAATAATCAATTCAAAAATAAGCTATTATATAGACCCATCTCATACCGACATAAGTTGGTTATTAATATATAGTATATCTAATCTAATGCGAAAATATAACAATAACTGCTTGAGTAAAGCAAAAGCATATATAAGCCAAAACTGACGAAGCTTCACTTCATCACATATTTACATTATTTTCTTCACTACAAATGGTGTAGGTTAAGGAACACTGAGTCCCACTTTTCCGCCATTAATTCAAGCTTCCAAATTTCCGCCCACTTTTTTTATTTTCTTTCACACGCTCAAATCTCTATCATTCTCTCTCTGTTTTTTCTTTTGCTCATTCTTCGCCATTATTTATCGCAATCTGCAGGTTTTTTCTTTATTCATTGGGACAATTGGCGCGGAAATTTCTACTGTTTAGGTAATTATGTTAATTTTCAATTTATGCGTTTTTGTATATGCTTCAAGTTTGATGTATGTATTTGATTGCGTTGTTTTCTTATCATCAATTGCTTTTTTGTGTTTGCTAATCAATGACCGTATGAATCATAGAGATTTAGTCTGAGTAAGATACTAAGATGTATTGGCGTTCTAAAATGTATTGGCGTTCCTTCTGTGTGATTATAATGTTTTATGATTGTGATTAGATTTGTTTAACTAATTGAACGCTTGTGAGGTTTAAGTGCTACCTCAAATTCAATTAGCTTAAATTATGCTGGAAATTTTGTCTTTTTATGTTGGAGTTAAAGTCATTTTAGCCACCACTCACTCAAATTATGATGAAAATATGGATACTGTATTGTTTATGTTTTGTTTTTGCAATTCATGATGATTATTATCAAGAAGTTATTATGATTTTCGTTGTTGTACCCTGCTTTATGTTGATTGTCTCCTGTTCAAATTTGTTCATTATTGCCTACATACGAGTTGTCTCACACCGGCAAACGGGAGGAGGATATGTCACTTTTTAATCTTGAGGAGGAACTCCCACTATTACCAATTAGTTTTAGTATTGAATCTCTGTCGGGCATGTAAGTCGGTTATCTCTTCTCCTCTTGTTTGGGTTTCCCAGGCCCACTTCTTAAATTCTAACATTCTCCATGGGACAAAGTTTAGGGGCATTTATTTGTTGGTGATTCAATTTGCCACTGGTGAACATGTCCATAAGATTATTATGAGAATGAATGATGTATCTACATGAGGATTGTTTTTACGTGGTAATACTGAAATGTATTATCAGCTATTGCTTTTTCTTAATGGATATTCACCTTACAAGAATGGTTTTTAGTTCTCGAATGAAAGATCAATCTGTTAATATGTTCGGAGTAATTTAACGTCAATAAGTAAAAAGGAAAAGGAGTTAGGTCCCACTAGGAGTTCTGCTACTACTATTACAATTTACTAGTTACTACTACAATACTAATACTACTTCAATCACTTTATAAATTGTGGTATTTCCAAGCCTCCACTATTGTACGCATATTGTTGTTTAATTATCACTTATGAGCCATAACATAAAGTCATTGTCTACCACCTTCATTGCAATAATGCTATCAAAATTATTTTAGTAAGTTTCCAGCCGCGTTGAAAGAACTCATTCACTGCTCAAGATCGAAAGCTAGTGTAAATTCATAAGATGTGGTTTTGGAGAAATAAATTGGTGTGTGCTTATGTCATTTTTGTTACGCTAAGCTTATTGTGGCTTTCATTTTGATTTGACGGAGATGGGCAAATATAATGTTCTACTATTTGTTGTCTATCATAGTTGCAACTAGCAAGTCGTTAATGCTGAATTGTTTTTTTTGTGTGTTTTTTTCCCTCTCAAGGCCCAAGGCATATGCGGTGATCTGAATACAATCTTAAATACATATAATTGCCTTTGCAATGAAGCTGATTTTTTCCTCATATCTAGTACAATGGGGAAACTATGGAGTCATGTGCTGCTGGTTTCTACTTATGCTGCTATATTGGTCTGGAAAAGGAGCATTTGCAACTTCCGAATATCTGATTGGGCTTGGGAGCTATGACATTACTGGGCCCGCTGCTGATGTAAATATGATGGGGTATGCAAATGCTGAACAAATTGCATCAGGGCTCCATTTTAGGTTGCGTGCTCGGACATTTATTGTTGCAGAACCTGAAGGAAACCGTGTAGTGTTTGTGAATTTGGACGCTTGTATGGCCTCACAACTTGTGACAATCAAAGTGATTGAGAGGTTGAAAGCAAGGTAACATACATTTGTTAATTTGGATAATTATTGTGACATATGTATATTTAAAGTGGCCCATTGCAAATGTTTAAGTTTTTGAAGAGTGGAATTCTTGATTTCATAAGCATATTAGGTGGTTGAGGAAAAAGCTGAGAGTTAATTCATTATAAATTATGTCGAACAACTTGGTGTTATGAATGGTGCTAAGGAGCAGAAGCAATGAGCAAAGGAAGAAAAGTATTGAGTATAATGGGTAAAGGTGCAACTAATGAATGAGGAAGATAAATGCAAGTAATAATATGATAATGCAATAATAAATAAACAAGATTATGAACGGAGCTAAGGAGCAAAAGCATTGAGCAAAGGAAGGAAAATGTTCAATATTGTGGGTTAAGGTGCAACTACTAATGAGTTAGATTAATGCTAATAATAAGATGCTAATGCAATAATAAACAAACAATAACACTATTGTTTAACGAGGTTACTTAATTGGCTACGTCTGCCCCTAGGGCTTATGTTTTTTATTAATTTGTTTTTATAGGATAGAGCTTACTTATGCACTAATGAAGAGATTAAAACGGAGATACTAAATAGCATGGAAGAGAATTGAGAAAGACAGAGAGATAGAATGCAAGCAAAGTGGCTAGATGAAGCACTAAATAAGTGTTTAGGCTTAGTTTACATCAAATACAAGTGCCGATAAGTATAGGCAAAGAGGGGGAGGAAACGGACAAAGTTGTGCCTTGAGGGGCTGCTTTGAGCAGCTGTATGCTCGTTTGAGCAGCAGTTTCTGTCTTGCATTTGGCAGCAGCTCGTTTGAGCACTTGTTGGCAGTTGCTTCTTTGTTCACATCATGCTCATACACCCATGGTCCAATATCATAAACGCCACATAACTCTCAAGCTTCTTGCTTCACTCTTTTCCCAAAGAAACGTTATCCATGACCTTGATCATGAAACTCATGTTCAAAAGTTTCTCATCAAAATAAAATTTCTCTTCTCTATGAGCATGGGATTGTAATCCATGATTAAAGTATCAAGCAACCTTCTTCCATGTTTTAAAACTCCAAAATGCAAGAGTCCAAAGCTTTAGCTAATATAAACTAAGTCAAATTGGGTAACTTGAGTCACCAATTTCAACACCTAGTGTTGTATACTCATATGTGACTTACCAGAGTATAAAACTTCTAACAAGAAAGAAAGGATCAAGATATGTTTAAGCTGAGGATTTGAGGAAAAATAGAGAATGTCATGAGTAATGTAGCAGTATAAAGGTTGAAATTTTTGAGGGATGTAGATGGATTAGTTGATTATGCAATACCACAACTAATGCAAATATGCAAATAGAATGGTAGTGAAAGAAGTATAGTTTAGCAAACTTTGATCCCGAATGATAAAGACACACCACATTAGAAATCTATTGCCCTTAAGATGTCAAACGACATACCACTATGGTTTGCAAAAAGACTTTCTTACTTCAAGTTTTAACCCAAGAATTTAAAGGCTGACAAATTGTTTAGCAAAATGATTTTATTAATTTTAATGAACTCTATACCTTCCCATAATACAAGTATATATGAAAGTAAAGAAAGACCTAAACTATCATTAATCTAGCATATTACATGTGAAGTAGAGCTATCGTAACTTTTATGTGGAAGTTATGAAACTTCCTTCATCATTTTGTATATAGGAGGGAAATTATTCTACCATCTCCTTTGTTGCACGCCAAGCTGTCAAGTTGATATCTTATGAAGTTGGTTTTTATTTGAGTTCTTGGAGGGCAATTTGAATCATGAGAGTTAAAGTATCCTTCTGGGCTTTACAAATACTTAAGGAGGGAATATTAAATTAGTCCCCCTTAGATCCATTTTACGTCCAATGCTTCAAAACTACCTCAACCTCTACAACGTTTTTCTTGTTGTTCAAATCTTCTAGGAGGGAAAAAGAAATTAACCCTCGTTATATGGGCATGAAAGTTAAAGTATCTTCTTCCGCTTGTCTTATGGTGCACGACTTCTATTAGACTCGGAGATTTTCTCGTGTTTCTTCCTCTTATCTCTTCGTAGTTTGCATTGACTTCACGTGAACTTGTTAACTAATTTTAACAAACTAATGCGTTGAAAAACTAAGAATTACAAAAAGTAAGTACAATGTTTGATTGATACAAGTTTCAACCTTCAAAGATGAAAACACAATTTACGTAAACATTAAAAATTTCTTAGACAAATGTTTGTTATATCTTCAATCCAAGTCTTACTCTTCTTTGGATCTACCATGAGGGATCTTCATAGAACATAGAATAACCTACCTTGTTTTTTTTGGAACTTAGACATTAGGAAATTGTATGAAGGGCTTTTTAACACTCAGAAATGAGCAAAATTCTGATCATATGTTACTTATTTAAATGATTGAAAAAACCTTGTTCAGGTGATTAATTGACCTAATGTTTACTACTACATTATGTTATCATCGTTTTTGAAGAAGAATTTCGATAATCTTAATTATTTTAAAGAATTATGTTTGTAGGTATGGGAATCTCTACACTGAAAATAATGTTGCTATTAGTGGTATTCATACACACGCTGGTCCTGGAGGTTATTTGCAATATGTTGTATATATTGTAACTTCACTTGGATTTGTGCGTCAGTCATTTGATGCTCTTGTTGATGGCATTGAACAAAGTATTATACTAGCCCATGGAAATCTGAGACCTGGATCAATCTTTGTGAACAAAGGTAAGCTAAGTTTTCTCTGCAACTTTCTTATCATTATTGTTGATTAATTAGGTGATAACTTATCTTCGAATCCATTATTATGGAACCATCTTTCTCTATCTAGCATAATCTTCTCTCGGTGTCTATCTTACATGAATGCTTTTCGAACACTTACTAGTACTTAATTATGTGATATGTCCTACCAATGGAAAAAACGGACACAAATGCATATGCAAAAACACTTGCAGTGCCACAAAAAACAATTTTAGCTGAGTAATAACGCGAATCACGGCAGACACTGAGTGAATTTTTGAAAAAATATCGCGTAAGGGGAAATTTGAGCTTTATAACTACATTTTTTTTGTTGAACTACTATCATTATACAATAATATACCCAAGCTATCATAATTGCAATATATGAGGTACTTTTAGTGATAATTAGTTAATTTATTATATACTTATTTTGTTTAAAACTTTAACGTTTAATATGATAAATAACTATAATTTAGTGATATGTAATGATTTAAGTTGATCGGTAATAATGAAATTTTAACATAGTGATGTTAAAAGAACTTTTTCTAAAATTTAAGGAAATATTAGAAGAAAATTTTCAATAACCTCTTCTCCACAAATAACATTGTAATAGTGACGTTAAACGTTACGTAACAATCAATGCAGCGTTTTAACTATGAGAATTCATTTGATGTTATATAATGGGATTAACGTCGTGTTGACTCTCAAGCACGTTACATAGCAGTGAGTGAGTGTTGGATCTAGGAATTTGGCGGAGGGATTGCATAAAATGTCACGTGTACTATAGTTTTAATTGAGGTTACAATCCATCAAGGCATTAACTATAAAAAATCGACTCTAATATGATAAAAATGCTATAAAAAGCCAAAGTTAAGTGACTAATGAATATAAACATCAATTTAGTAGTTATAATACTCTCTCCCTCCCATTGAATTTGCTACAAAAAGCTCTTACATTTGAGATGCAAATGTAGCTAAAAAGTCCAAATTGAAAAAACTACTACTTATTAAAATTTCCATACTAAAATTTGAATAAATGTAATTAGATTTTTAGCTTGGAAGATTTAAACACAAACCTCATATTATATACTTAAAGGACATACCAATTCATCTACCAATAATGTTTTCATTTTTATTCAATATAATAATATTTTTTTTATGAAAAAATAGGGGTGACAGGTGCTATCTCTTGCTACCATATATAGATTTGCCAATGATAACAACCATTACATAACTTAATGGACATATTTTTATTCCATGGTCACCTTTCTAAGCTATTAATGCCTTCAAATAATTTTCAACAACCTTCTTGGAAAGAATGATCATGATTAGTTTTTTCTTCCCAAACAAATTATATAATTGTAATGATATGTTTCTTGGCTTACGAACTGTAAAGTAGTTTTCCAAGGGATACACAAGTCAATGGCTTGTTTACTCTTGTCTTTTACTTTTATGTTATTCACTTTGACATGGATGTTTGCCTTCACATTTTTCTACGACCACCCTTTTATGTCAATCTATGTATCTTTTTATTTCGATCTACTGGCTGCGTTGTCTTTTTATACGGGGTTTAAAAGGGTACTTTTTACTGTGTATTTGTAGTATACTCTTGTATTCTCACCTCTGCAAAATTATGCTACACGTTATACAGGAGAGATTCTTGATGCTGGCGTCAATCGTAGCCCTAGTGCTTATTTAAACAATCCATCTGAAGAACGCAACAAGTACAAGTATGATGTTGATAAGGAGATGACCCTCTTGAAGTTTGTAGATGATGAATGGGGGCCAGTTGGCAGTTTTAACTGGTTTGCAACTCATGGGACATCCATGAGTCGTACAAATTCGTTGATAAGTGGGGATAACAAAGGTGCTGCCGCACGATTTATGGAAGACTGGTTTGATGGAAAGCAAGGCGGGAATGTTTTTTCTGATGGATCCCATGTAGGATCAGAAAGAATTCCCCGGAGGATTTCCAACATTATTCCTGAAGGTAACAATAAGCGTAAGTATCAAGTAATACTCCAGTTGTGCTCTCAGAATGAGGATTATTAGGCGTTCTCTCCAATGGTCTTGATATTTAAGGCTGTTGATGAGCAAGTCATGTCCAAAATCCACATCCGACCCAGAATGAGGATTTTAGGGTGTTCTCACTTCTCTCCAATGGTCTTGATATATAAGGCTGTTGATGAGGAGTATGTCATGCCCACATCCAAACTCCTTCATGCAGCTACTGATAAAACTTGACACTAAATTATTTGAATTTAAAAATCTTTTTAATGTTCTTTTATGCAGATCGCAAATTATTGGATCTGGCTGCTTCTTTTCAGGCTTCTTCTAGGAGAGAAGTGACGAAGTTCTTGAGCATTTCTAGGCGGGTTAGAAGTGTTCTTCGACAGGGTGATAAACCTAAATTTGTCTCTGCATTTTGTCAGTCAAATTGTGGTGATGTTAGTCCAAATGTTTTAGGTGCATTTTGCATCGACACAGGCCTTCCTTGCGACTTTAATCATAGTACATGTGGTGGGAAGAATGAGCTTTGCTATGGACGAGGACCAGGGTATGGAATCACCATTTTCTTAAAGAATTTCCTCTAATATTGTGGGTATTTTTCAGTGTCCATGCTAAATTTGAAATGTATCTTTTCATCACAGTTATCCAGATGAATTTGAGAGCACACGCATTATTGGAGAAAGACAGTTCAGGAAAGCTGTTGACCTTTTTAAAACGGCATCTGAAATGATAAAAGGGAAGATTAATTTTCGCCATGCTTTTGTGGATTTCTCTAAACTTGAGGTGACAATCCCTAAAGAAGGAGGTGGTAGTGAGGTAGTCAAAACTTGTCCGGCTGCAATGGGATTTGCGTTTGCTGCTGGTACTACAGATGGACCAGGAGCTTTTGATTTTAAGCAGGGAGATGATCAGGTGAATAAAACCACTATGTAACTGTTCTAGTACTGCATTACCCATATCATACATGTGTTCATTGGTTAGTGTTTACAGTAAGTCACTATTCTTATGGTGCTTTTTGCTAGGGAAACCCCTTCTGGAAATTGGTGAGAAATGTATTGAAAACACCAAGTAAAGAGCAGGTTGACTGTCAAAAACCAAAACCTATCCTACTTGATACTGGTGAAATGAATGTGCCTTACGATTGGGCTGTAAGTGTCTTCTTGACCGTATATAATTTATGATTAGGCAGTGTTATTCATTCTTTGGATGGTCAACTTTTGCTGAAGTACAGGCTATAACACTTGTTGAACTTGAATGTTTCACCGAAGAACTGGAATGTTTGTTCTGAAGCATTAGTCTTGTATAGATTTTAGGTCATGAGTGCATAAGATTATGTAACTGATAACTAGTTCATTTTTTTAGAATTCTCAAAGCCAAATCTGCGTTAATGGGCACAAATAAAAATTTGGTTTGGTGAGAAGGATTATCACTACTTCAACTGAAAGCTAAATTTAGAAAACAACATTTCGTTTCCTTAATGCCATTAAATAACTCAGGTAGGGTTTGGGAATCGGGTGCACAACCTTAGCCATGTATAACAAAGTGGTTAATTTGACCCTAGATTGCACATAATTTAATGAGCCACTTTACTATTGTCCATTATAATCATAAATCAAAGAATTACAAATCTTAGGCTCAGTTGAAATAGGAACTAAATTTAGAGAAAAAGAAAGAAAACAAAAGAATGAGAATGCAACCAGCTTGCATGTAATATGAATAATTAAATTTTACTTGTTGAAAAACAAATGAGATTTAGGTATTATGCTGTTCTAGAGTGTGATACAGTAAGTATATCCTTTATCGACATTATTTAGTCACTATTCACTAGACTTGTTTACCTCATAGAATTGTTCCTTGTGTGATTTTTAAGTGAATCCAGTGATGATCTTTTGATCACTAGTCTTTCCTTATGAAGCTATTTCTTTGCAGCCTGGAATACTCCCTCTCCAGATTGTGCGAATTGGGCAGTTTGTTATACTTAGTGTACCATCAGGTAATCATATAATTTGTTAATTTTCAGGCTTCCAAACATTTAGATTTTTGTTTTTTGAAGAAATAATTATAATATCATGTCAGACTTCAATCGTTGGATTGAATCGTCCGTAAATCTTGGCATATATTCAGGTAATCTTGCAGCCAGTTTGTCAATTTGCTGCTATTGAGATGTTGGTTTCGTAAGGTGTTGCAACATTAAGTTCTTAATGTTATGTTGGGAATTATGATTTCATTTAAAAATCTAGAAGTGACTCGGTATTTGGCAAATTAAAATAAAAATCAAATTTGGATTTGAGTCGATTCCACCATTGCTGAGAATGACTTCCCAAACCTTGTCATCATCAAGTTCTTCATTTATGATTTAATAGTTGAAATCTACAATTTGAAATGAAATATTTGTTCTGAAACACAACCTTAGATAATTGGGGTTCAAGTATTGATATTGGAGGGAAAGTCTCTGTTTATAGTTCATCACGATGCACGATTCTTAGTTTGCCAGTGTCAGAATGTTTTGTTTCAGATTTGCAGCTGGGAATCACCACAAAATTGCATGTTCATATTTGGCCAACACAAATTCTTAGGGGTCGATTCACGCCCACCCTGTGCACATATCTATTATAATAAATGTTTTTTGAATTACCCTTGTTAAATTAGTGCCATGAATTTCCAGGAGAGTTTACCGTTCTAGTTTGTGGCTGTTGAGTTAACTTTAGGATAATGTTCTATATGTTGAAGGGAGAAGACGCTTTTAAATGGTTTGGGATATAGAAGTACATTGAAGCATGTTTTTGTACACATCTGCAATGTCATGATATTATTTGAGCTTACACCTTCAGAAAATTTATAGTTTCACACGCTTAAGGCCTTAACAACACATAATTTGTTTCATTCCCTCTATTTATTTTTTTGGTGGCTTTTTTTCCTCCCTCCCATCAGAGTTCACAACAATGGCTGGTAGGCGTCTTCGAGATGCTGTGAAAGCAGTTTTTACTAGCACATCCAATCAAGAATTCAACGGTCTTCATGTTGTTATAGCAGGATTGACAAATACTTACTCACAATATGTTACCACATATGAGGAATACCAGGTTCAAAGATATGAGGTCTGTTTTCCAAGCCATGATTGTTTGATAATAATTCATTGCTTTCTATGAGATAATGTTGTGTAGATTGAATATGCAATGAGCAATACTCTTTAGCGGCAAAAGGTGTTGATCCCGTAATTGTTAAAACCCCAATTGGACCAACTCCATATTTTATTTGTGAAAATTGCATTTACTATTCATTTAGCTACTGAAGTTATGGTTTAATTGCATTCCAGTGACTTGAATTATTGTCTTATGAACTGGAACAATCTGTTGATATGCTATGACTATGTAGAATTGATAAAAGTAATGGTTATTGTATTAATGAGATTCAAGAAGTACAAAGATAGAAGACAAGCTTTCTAGAGGCTTGCATTCTCCAAGGAAATCAACATGAAATACGCTAAATATGAAAGCAAAATATCTTGCTATTATTGTGAAAATGGGGTCTAGAGAAGTTCAGAAGTACTCAAATATGTGTTTTTTGTTGTTTTAATCCCTTTAAATGTGACTTCACTTTATTTTCATCCTTAGGTATTTTTTCCCATCTTGCTCTATCCATCCCCTAATCACATAGGTCTCTTTTACATTTGTGTCAAGTCCTTATGCTGCACTATTTGAGAATAGAGGGCTTAATGGAAAAATATAGTTCCTTTAGAGGCATCTCTCTGATCAATAGATAATTGAGATGATCTATTTCACCTGTTGATCAAGGGACATCCAAAACTAACCCCCTCCCCTTCCAAGACCCCCACCACCTCCTCCAACCCCCATATTGTTGCTTACCGGTGGTTGATATTAATTTGTAGGGTGCATCAACTCTATATGGTCCGCATACTCTTAGTGCCTTCATCCAAGAATTCAAGAAGCTTGCTACAGCCCTCATCCATGGCCAAAGTGTTGAACCAGGTCCACAGCCACCAGATCTCCTCAACAAGCAACTGGGCTTTCTCCCTCCAGTTGTCTTAGACATGGCTCCTATTGGTTCAAACTTTGGAGATGCCAAGTCAGATGTTCCCAAGAACGCAACATATAAAAGAGGTGACATGGTAAGTGTTGTTTTTGTCTCAGCCTGCCCAAGAAATGATCTCATGACTGAAGGTACATTCGCTTTGGTGGAGATGCTCCATGGAACGGACAATTGGGAACCAGTATATGATGATGACGACTTCTGTCTCCGGTTCAAATGGTCAAGGCCTGCCAAACTCAGTGCCCGGAGTGAGGCCACAATTGAATGGAGGATCCCAAAAGGTGCGCAACCTGGTGTATATAGAATACGTCATTTTGGTGCCTCAAAGGGCCTTTTTGGTTCTCCTCGCCACTTCGAGGGTACATCTAGTGCATTTGTGGTAATATGAGACAGTGTTGTGTACATTTAATGTGATTATTGAGTTAACACCATGCTGGTGAATTTCTCAAGACAATAAGAAAAAATGCCTACTTTTTATAACGAAATAGCAAGTTTCTAACTGTAATATTTATGTCTGTAAAGTTTGATATTTGTAGACCTATCATTGTACTCAGGCCGATTGCCGGCATTACTCGGCATGATCGGTGATGAATGATAAGGAATCGCATCGGTGATTCTTGGTATTGAGTAGCACCCCCCAAAAAATTTTTACTCCTGAGCTAGTAAAATCAATGCATTGACCAAATTCTATTAGCTGCTGGTCTGAAATAAGTATTGTATTTTAATCAATATAGAAGTAATAATTAACATTATCAATTATAGAAATAGATTTATTTTTGTGTTAAATGATAAATATATAATTGTCAAAAACTACATAAAGATATTCACTTTTTTATCAGAAAGTACTTTTTCTTTTCATTGTTGTAAAACACTACATAATAAAATATATTTGTTTATCAAAAGCTTGTAACTTACAGATTTCATATATTTTACGATTTTATCCTACTTATAAAGGTAAAAAACTACTTAGTATTACCTATTAATAAGTTTTATTTGCTTGTCAAAACCTACATGCTAGAACACATTTCTTTGTCAAAACATAATAGGTGGTCGCTTTTGACAAAAAATGTATTTTAGTAGGTGGTTTTTGACAAAAGAATTTAAAAATAAAAAGGAAGTTTTTGACAAAATGTGAGTTTTTGTAAGTAATTATGACAATTTCTCCTAATTTCAAACACTAAATATATTATTGACATATATTATTGACATACATTTCTACTAACTTTATTTTAATATTTTTATACTCCTTATAATCCTCACATGTTTTCCACAAGTCTTATAATTCCACTAACTTTCTTTTAATATTTTTTAATGTTTATGGAACCCACTTTTCATCCATCAAATTTATTATTCAATTAAATAATATATTCATTGTCTAAAATATTCTATTTTTTTTAAATCTCGCAAACATTCCTTGTACAAACTTTATTAGGGAGCAGAGGGAGTAACTTTTAATACATACTTCTGTTAATCTAAATGATTACTTCATTATTAAGTTAAACAACTACTTTATTATTGGAAAAATTATCTAAAATAATCTAACCTTTGCTTGATTTTCTTACAATAATCTCATCTATTGATTAATCATGAATAATCCCCACTTTAGAGGGTATTTGCCTTTAGTAAAGTAAGGTAACAGGATGACCTGCTATAGTGGTAATTTACCAAAAAAGTAAGTTGAGAATTAATGTTAAATTAGAGAAAAATTTGGAAAATTTTCATAAAAAATCAGAAATATATTTTTTATTTTTTTTTTACATTTTTCGACATTTTTTTAATTTATCTTCTTTTTTTTTAAAAAAAATTGCCATAAAGTCATCCGGTTAACAGATTTATTCTAGGCAAATACATCTGAAAGTTTGAATTATTCATGGTTAATCAATAGGTGAGATTATGGTAAGAAAATCATGAAAATATTAGATTATTCTAAGTAAATTTTCCTATTAAGAAACAATGAGTACAATAATAACTAAAACTAGTTCAAATTCATACTATAAATATTTATAATGCTTACTTTGATGATTAAAAATCTACTTAACTAAAAATACCTACCAAGCTTAGTTTCACATGCATGTGAAAACTATTTTAAATGCCTACTATATTTATTGAAAATGCAACTACTTATAAAGTTCTAAATACCTACAATCACTAGTCAATTTTATACTATAGTAACTTTTAATACCTACTTCAGTAAATTTAAATGCTTATTTCATTAATTAAAAACACATACTTCATTGTCTAAAAATAAGTACTACATTAAGAAACAATAAATACAACAATAACTATAACTAGTTCAAAATGCATATTCTAACTATTTATAATGCCTATTTTGATAATTAAAAATTACTATTATCACTAAAAACCTACCAAAAGTAGTTTCACATGCCTATCAAAACTATTTTAAATGGCTACTATACCAAGTGAAAATGCCTACTACTGTTTCGAAAAGACCAACAGTAACAATCAACAATACCTATAATAACCGTTAAAAAAAAATCAATGTAATTTATAACTGAATCTAGAGGAGCACGTGTTTTTTAATTTTTAAAGTTCTCTTTATTATGTAAATTACATTTAATTAGTTTTGGGCCAATTTAAAAGATGATCTCTAAAAAATACTGTCTCTTATAACAATTTGTGAAGATGGGAACTTCGATTTACTTATGTTAAGAGGTGAAATATATGTCAAACGCAAAGTTGTTTTGTCTTATAGAGGAGATTCTAAAAGTTTGTTATGGTCAAATTTTAAAATGGGGTTTGACGGGGTATTGGTAATTGAGGTTATAGGTTGTGACTAGTCGTGGGTGCATGCTAAGTTGTTAATTAGGTTTCCCATGTTGGGTGAATACATTTCAAATAGAATTAGAGGATGAAGAATGTTGGAAGGTTTGGTGTGATTTGAGTGTACCATAATGAATGTTAATTTGTATTTGTTGGTGCATGAATGAAATAAGAGATGAGTGTGGATAATGAGGTAATAAATTAGTGCAATGAAGAAGCCTATATTGTTGATTAGTGTTGTGTGAGACTTGCATGCTGATTCGACATGATCATTAAGCTACTGACCCCTTCGCTCAACCAAGAGCTTGGCTCGCTCGACCTGGTGTTGTTTCGCTCGAGTGGGTCGAGCAACACACAACAACAACCTCTGTTTGATTAGCGATATTTTGTATGAGCTTTTTATTAGGGCTGGACCCTTCTCTATTCATCACCATATGACTCTCTATATAAATAGTGAATGTAGCTCACTACATAGTATCATTCTAACCCAAAGCAAAACGCAAACCCTATTCTTTCTCTTCTCTCTTCTTCTAAGTGTAATACCCTCCATTGTATGAGTTCTTGAGAACTCCATTGATATTCTCTATAATTTAAACAAGCTAACCACCATCGAGGACGTAGCCTACATTGGGCAAACCTCGTAATTTGTGTCTATGTTTATTGCATTATTATTTATTATTTTTCATCATAGTTCGTAGAAGTGTTTGTTTCTTTATACATTATACCGCTATCATTGTTCTTGGCCGTATATTATTTCAGAATCATGAAGCGCAAAGGGGCAAACAGTGACACAAACCTTAGCCAATTCTATGAAAATTTTGTTGAACAAGTTCAAAGGGATAACAGTGTTGATGCTTGTTTTGGTAATGATCCTAATGAAGATGATCATTTGGTCATGATCTTAAGAACGATAATATCGAGACTATTAATGTATCCCATCACTTCCCAAGGGCCAATCTGGAAAAAAAAAGTGGTGTCACTTGAAAGAATAAGTAGTTGTCACCTTGTCAGGGCTTGAACCACAGTCTTAACGGTTAAAATAACCACTCAACCAACTCAGCCCCATATAATTTAATACTTCTACTATTTATTTTTCAAATTTAAGTGATGTCACTTGACTATTGTGATACCTAGGGGTGTTTAAAGAAATCCGTTTTGCAAAACCCGACCAGAATTATTTGGTATCCGGTTCTTAAAACTATTTTACCCGGTTTGTCAAAAAGGGATATTTCGGACCGGATACTCGGTTACTCAACCGGATATTGAGACCATTTTTTGTAAATTCGGATACCTGATATCCGATTATTTTATTTTATTTTATTTTATTTTAAACAGCTTCCAGCTTCTAAACCTAACCCTAGGTATTCAATCACTCATCTGACTTCACTCTTTATTTTCCATGAGCGCCTTCACTCTCTTCAGCCCCGCATACCACATTAGTACATTACCACTATACCAGACCAGTGCAGTCGCCTTCATCACCATCTTCGTCTTCACTCTTCGCCATAACTTTAGTCGCATACGGTCATAACAACTGCCTCATACGGTCACATACCAGTCGCCTTTTTCATCTTCCTCCTGCGGGTATGTATCTTTAAAGTCTTATTCCCAATTTTAGTTGTTTTTAACTTTATTTTTGATATTTTGAATTTATTTTCTGATATTTGTTTTGCAATTCATTTTCAGACCTTCTTTACAATTTTAAGTTGAAGATCTACATGGATTCTTACCCACCACCACCTGGATTTTTGGTAGCTTTTTTTCATTTTTATTTTGCCATTTATCTTCGATATATGCAGTACCATTTGATTTTTTTTACTGATTTTTGATAATTGATATGGTATTTCGGTAGCTTAGTCTTTAAAAACTGATATATGATAATTGATATGATATTTTTACTGATTTTGTTGAACTTAATACACTGATTTAATGTTGAACAATCGTGTAAGTATTTTTACTGATTTAATACACTTAACAAATGTCCCGCAAGTAATGCAGAATCATATCAAATTAAAAATTATGGATTTTGCTTAAAGAGAGCAATATCAATAAAAAAATGCTGTAATTTTTTAGAAATGTCTAGAATATTTTACTCCTTTATTTTTTCTTCTTCAACGTGAAAACAGCGAAAATTGGGAGTTATTTTGTTGAACAATTGTATTACTTAATACACTGCTAACTGATTTTGTTGAACAATTGTTGAACTTAATGCACTTGATAAGGTTTAATGTTGAAGAATTGGGAGGTGATTTGTATTTTGTGTTTTGGTTTATTAGACATTTGCCAATTCACTTATATTTAAGTTAAGTTTATCTAATAAGTGAAAAAAAGATGTCCTGATTTAAGCTAAAATATATTTGAGTAAATACAAAATTCTTTGACCAATTCGTTAATATATTGATATGTTTTATTGTTTTGTATAGAATATGGGTTCATCTTTTGATGATAATTGAAATTCACAAACTTTCGATGATAATTGAAATTCACAAACTCCTGAAGGAACTGAATTTGTGTTGCTCGCTTGTTCAATGAAGATGAAGATACAAGACCATCAATTAAAAAACAAAAAAATCAATGTCGCGCAACTATTGTACGAGGAATATTGGTCAAAATGGTGGGATCATTACACAATTGATGAATTGGATTCAACAATTGCTCGTTGTAAGTATTGCAAAACTTCTATTAGATGTCATAGCAAAAATGGAACAACTCGATGCAAAAAGATATCCTCCATATTTGGATATCAAGCAAAAGAAAAATGAATTTGATATTGCTAGAAGAGCCAATGAGGATGGTAGTGTTGATAGTGTTGGTGTTCCAAAATTGTGGGAGTTTGATTATTATTTGTGTAGGAAAAAACTTGCTACGATGATACCCTTTCCCTCCGCCACTGTAGACCTCTCCTAGTGCACAATTTGGATAATTCACTAGTATGTTGTGTGATCCTAATCATGCGACTGATCACATGATTAAAGATAACACCTCCAACATTGTTTCACAGTACAAGTCAGTTCTTATAAACGTATTACTTGTGATCTTAAATTGATTAATTTAGTAATCGGATATTGTAAAAAATTAGAATTTGGGTTGATTGGGCTACTCTTGTATGAGTGGTTTTATGGAAGGCGGTCTCTTGCAAGACTTGGTAAAGTATAAATGAGTATTGTTGATTGCAATGGGCATAAAAGCTAATGTTCAGTTATTCCCATTAGCACAAGTTCATGGTCTTGGTTTTCGGCTTGCATTCGGCACCTGGTAACTAGTAGAAGGTTTATGTTTCATATATGATCGTCACGCATGCATCCTTGAATCGATGACGAGCCTTATAGTGGATGGGAGGAGCCATATACACATTGTCATTTCTGCATTCATCATCTTGCCGCTATTATCCGAATCAAATTCAAGAATGATGTCATATAAATCTTTTTGGTAAAGCTACTGATGCTGCTCAAATGAGGAAATTTATGTACCACATGGAATGAAGTGTAGGGCAAATTTTCTATAATTTGTGACGTGGGTGCTTCTTTTTGGTTTGGCTCACATCAAGCTAAGGGCATAAATGTGCTAAATCAAGTCATAACTTGGATAAACTCCACTTGAGCGCAAATCCAACAAGCTTGAATAAGGCTCAGCTTGGACTATTTTTGATTCGCTCAAGGCTAAGAAAGCTAATTTTATACTTCAAATCAAGATCAAAATCAGCTTCCTTATTCTGATCTTGAGCTCAAATCCAATATGAATGGAGTATAAATCCAAAGTTTACATAAACAAAAACTACAAATGCTAATAGAAAGTTTTACCCCAAATCATCACAAGTTCAAGATGAATGAGCATCTGTCATCTTCATCAGTGATCACTCACTCATCAGTCATCAGTATTTAATTTTCCATAAATTATCTATACAACAGAGGTTTTCGAACAATGATCATAATTCACAAGGATCAGAGTTACAAAAACATATAATTTATTACATTCAAGTAAGATGGAATTATAATGAAGAAAAGAATAAACCTTTTATGGAGTAACATTCTAACTTCATAAGAAATGGGAAAACTTACGTCTTGAGTGGTCTTCAACGAGAAAAGTATACAGCCCGACTATGCAATTCAACACTTAGAGTCTCGTACTCTTATTCGTACAATCAAAATGTAACTCATTTGCCTAAAACAATCGTACAGAGGTGTTATATAATCTTTGTATTATACTGTTCTAATATAAGATTTAATTTTCTTGGTCATTAGTATTTCTACCTTTGAAGCAGTTAACTAGACAATTAGTACCAAACATAGCATGGTCTAGTGACTTCTCTTGCATCTTTCAACTTAGAGATTAGGGACGAGGACCCATTCGGGTTGAACAGAACATCCCTTATCAAGTACGTCAAAAATCTTCCATAGAGAGGTTTGTTCTATGTACAAAAATTATTTACAACATTAGACCTGTTAAAAATTGATAACAAAATAGGAGGTTAAAAAGGTTAATGTGCTTTTGTGGCAAGTACGTACCATGAACAAACATATATCTTCTTTTATGTTAGTGCAAAAGATTGATCTCAAATGCCATCAGCTGCCAGACTTCCTCAGGTTTCGCCATTTATCTTTCAAATCAACTGATGTTCTCTCTTTAAAGACATCATCATAGAGGAAACGGATGGCTTCCCATCTCCCTTTGCCAAATCTTTTCACCCCATCTGTCAACGCGTTCACTTCTTGAGGACTCCACTTCTTTGTTTCTCTCCTCAGATATCTTTTGCATTCATCCTTCTTGAATTCGGACACCTTACATTTCTTTGTATTCAGAGGTAAGAGAGACCAAAGAGGTGAATCTCTGCAACAGCTATCAATAGAGTCACTCCACTCAAAAACATGACCAGAACACTGGGCCTCCATCAAACTTCGCTTATTACTATGCTGTTCCAGTGAATAGCCAGTTCCAGTGAATAGCCAGCCTCCTATTGATTTATTATCTTTCCGAACATTTTCAGAGGACGCTTTAGGTGCATGTGCTTCAGGTTTTGCCTGATATGTTTCCAGTACAGATGACGTACACTTGACAGGTGGAGAAACATTAGGAACAGGACTTCTTACAGCAACATGCTCTTTCATAAAACTGGATTTCACTGCTTGCTGCACAGGGTCCACCTTAGGAATTGCATTTATAACTGGTTCAAATTTGTTTTCTACAGTAGTTTGAGCGGTTTGAAGTGCTTTTGGAAGAGCATCTGTCACAGTAGCCTGCACTTCATTGGAACTGTATTTGAGAGGTTCGTGCACTCTGTTCTTCTGAACGTTTTCAGGGGACTCACTAGATGCATGTGCTTCTGGATGTGCCTGGGGCATTTCAATTACAGATGACAAACTCTTTGCAGGTTGAGAAACATCAGGAACAGGACTTCTCACAGGAACATACTCTTTTGTGAAACTGGATTTCACTGCTTGCTGCACAGGGTCCACCTCAGGGATTGCATGAATCACTGGATTGTTTTCTACAGCAGTTTGAGCAGTTTGAAGTGCTTCCAGATGAGCATCCGTCACAGTAACGTGCACTTCACCGGAACTGACTTCGAGAGGTTCGTGCACACAAGTCACTTCAGGTGGTGCATGAACTTCTAATCCTGTCTGGTTCGCTACAACTGCTGCATTATTCAAATTTTCTGCCACCTTTGTAAACAACAGAGTAGAAACTGCTTGAGAAGCACCAGGGCAAGGATCATCCATAGTGTTCTGCTGCAGCATGGAATTGCATTGAAGAGCGTCTTGCACTTTGTCCGTGTAGGAGGGGTCATCAATAGATATATTCATGGGCTGCTCTAAGACCTTATCATCCGCATTTGGAATATGTCCAGTAAAATGTACATTCTTTGCTCCAACATGTTTCTTCATTCCTACTAAAAGCCATCAGCCATGTAAATCAAAAGTCTGAAGAGAAGTAAATGATCTGACATTGCCACTATTATCATTGGAAGAGAAATATCAGCAGGAAACTCCAAAAGCAATTGATACACTCCATCCTTATGCAATAAACAGTACCATCCAAGTTCAACAAATATTAGTAGACTGATTATGCTAAGCAGGACATGTATCCATAATTCATTTTGAGTCAAGAACCAAATCATTCATGAATGAGGATGTGTTTGAGCACTTAGTAGTTAATAGAGAAAGTGTAAGCTTGCATGGAAGAGGGAAATGACGGGGAAGCAAGGGACACCATATGCCAAGAGACTGAAGCAAGAGAAAAGCAAAAACGTGAAGAAAAAAGGCTGCTCGACTGAGCTACTGAATGCTTGAACGAGCAGAATGATCAGGCAACAGGCAGTAGCTTGTTCAATAACCTGCTTGATCGAGCGAGCAGGTGGCTCAATTGTCAGAATCTCAAAACTGTTTTCAACATGCCTGAATCTCTTTGGCGATTTCTAGATTAGACTTGTTTGACCTCCAGAGCCTATAAAGAAGGTCTTAAGAGTGAGAAAAAGAGTAGAGGAATAGTCCAAAGCAACATTTCTTTAGTTGTTGAATCTTGTGAGGAAGTATGCTTGTATTTTGTGAGACTCCATAGCAGTTTATATAAACTCTAGAGAGTGAATTTAAGTATGAGATTTCTTAATGTAATTGTTAAAATTATTAATATCTATCTTTGATTTTGGAGAGGGTACCTTAAGGTACCATTAAAACACTTGTTTTCTTGCCTGTCCTTTACATTATTTGTTTAAGTGTTCATATTCACAAGTCACAACAATTCTCAATTATTGTAAAAGACATTGGCTTCCTTACATTTCATTGTCATAACTGATGCAATGTTATTGTGGCAACCTATAATCCCTTTGTCTAATAGTAATTGCATCTCTTGCTATATTGAAATGTCAAAAAAATAAGTCAGATTGCACAGGTCAATACATTATGAATTGATCTCTACAAACACCCATCTTGAAATAGGGAAAGTTCAAAGAGGTAATTGGGCATGTCTCAACAGTTTGACGCAATGTTATGAGATCAAAAGCAGTTGTTAAAAAGAACACATATTGGATCCCTAGAATTGGTCAATTTTAATGCCATGATGATCAGTAATTATACAACAATCAAACAAAATATTACCTGGAATATCAGCAAATTCAGAACAACGAATTTCCTCAACAGAATTTCCAAACTTCATCGCTGCCAATTCTAGTAAGGAAGGGAGCATAATCTTCCACTCATCCTTCAAATAAACCCTAACAGCTTTCAAAGCTTCATTTCTAGTATTCTTCTTCAAAATCCTTTCACGAACACTCGAATCCGAAACTGCAGACTCAATATCATCCAACCAACGTTTGGATTCCTCTGAAATTAAAGCCCCCTTATTACAAACCCTTGTTTTCCACACTATTGTCACTGTTTCTGTATAAACCCGATTCTTCTCCATATTTTCATCCAAAAATCTCACCGTACAATCCACTGCAACAGCACAGTAAGCTTTCTTCATCAAATCTGACGCCATTTTCCCTTTTTCATGATCTAATTCTTGGACAATTTCCAGAAATTTCAGGGTATTTTCGGAGATAGAACCATTTGAGTTCTCTGATTCAATGCATTGAAGAAGAATCGTTTTTTTCAAGTCGTGATCAATGTTAGAGATTGGAAGGGATGAAAGTACAGCAATGATGAGTTTGTCGCAGATCGGCTTACGCAAATGGAAATCGAGAATCCACGATGCGATTTTTTCGTCCATTTCATCGTTGATGAAAAACCGTAGGGTTTACATTTCGCGGGAGAATGGAAGAACGTTAGAGCATCAATAATGATGATCCAACTAAAGGTCATATGACCCAATTAAAGAAAAATTAATATTAATGATGACCTAATATTGGATGGGTTGGGAAAAAGGTTGGCCAAATGGGTCATCAAGTGACCGGTTCATGTGAACAGTCACCTCTTTTTTTTAAAAAATTTGCCACGTGTCGCTTGTTGATTGGGCAAAGAAAACTGGCAGCCTGCTGCCACTGACACGCGTGTGCTCCTGCTATCACTTGCCACGTTGTGATTGGCTGGAAAAAAATACTCGTTTTTTGTAATTAACGGCTATTTTCGTATATAATTAAATTTTTTTTAAAAAAATTATACCAACAGTCATATTTTCTTGAGATCTATAAATGAGACCCATATTAATATTTTTTGATATAATTTTATATTTACTTATTTTCTTCTTATTTTCCTACTCTTTTTGTTAAAAAAAACCAAAATAATCATTTCAAAAATCCCAAAAAATATTATTAATGTCTACATTTATATTTATTAAAAAATAATCTTTATTTGAATTTAACGAATTTCCTTAATTATTATTAATGTCTGTATTTATATTTATTAAAAAATATTAGTTTTAAGAATATTTTTTTAAATTAATAAAAAAGTAGATCTATTTTAATCATATAAAAAATTAGAGTATTAACTTTGTACATAAAAATATTATTATAAAAAATTAAAGATAAATGTTAGATAAATTAAGGGAGAGAAATTATGGTGAGATAGAAAAAAAGTAAGAAAGAGAGGATAATGATCATTTAAAAGAGGTCATTGTTAATAAAATTAGGTTGAAAGATAAACTTTTAGGAGAGAGAAAGTTATGAAATAGTAAGATGAGCTTTTTACTGGGTCATGAGTAAGGATGCTCTTAGAAACAATGTACTCCTCTCTTCCCGATTAGCTCCAAGTACAAATCAGTTGAAAATCCAAAATGAATAAAATGATAACAATATATTTTTGGAAAAAATTGTGAGAAATGTATGAAAAAATAAAGCAAAAATTATTGTGAATAATTTAAACTTATTTTTTATTACCTGCCAATAATTTTACCTTTTGAAATTTTTTTAATAATTCAACCTTTGCTTTCAGTTTGTTGTCAATGGACCCTTTAAAAAATGACCTGCTATATCAGGTTATCTCTCATCTTTTTCTTTCCTTAGAATGATCCAATTTATTTCCCATTATCTGCCAATGTTCCCACCTTTAAATTTTTTGTAATAATCTAATTTGTCGCCAATAGACTCTTCAAGAAGCTAAATGAAATTGCTTTTATTTTCCAAGCTTATGAAGTTGATCATAGCATAAATAGTAATTGTTTTTACATACATATCCCATCAACTAGAGGTGCTCAAAAAATTCGATCCGCTTAACTTGACCCGCTTACCCACATCCTAAATGGCAGGTCAATTTTTTAAAAAATAATATAATTCGGGTTAGGTACCTGACTCGCCTTAACCGGGTTGGGTCACAGGCCACAAAATACATTGAATCAGGTACCTACCGACCCGTTATGTATTATCTTTATCAAGTTGAAATTTAGACGTTAAAATTTTATAATCAATATAATTATAAAAAATCAATAATAGTCGTATGTTTTTCACTTCCCTTTAAAGTATAGAACCCCTTTAAATCAGTAGCAAAAGAAAATTGAGTATTTTGAAAATTGCGGATTGTTCTCCACTGTACAAGGCAATTCTATTGAATGAAATATTCAAGATTCTCTCCACTAATCTTTGTTATTCTTGTTCATTCATTGTTTTAACATGGTATCAGAGCTTCTTTGATTTCTTCAAGAATAAGTAGAGTATTTGATCCTTACTGTTATCTCCCTTCACAAAGACATACCTATAATCTGCCCATCAACATGGTGTATCAAAATAATCAAAATGTAGATCCTATCATGAACCCTTCATCAACGTATTTCTTGTACCCTTCTGATAGCAGTCAGAAATTAGTGAATATAGTTTTTTCAGGTAGAGGATTTTCTAATTGGAAAATAGTCATGATCATTGCCCTATTAGGGAAAAATAAAATAGGGTTTGTGGATGGAACATTACCCAGACCATCAGGTAGTTCAGCATCTGAAGCCTGGGATAGGGTAGACCATGTTGTAATGGGATGGATAATTGCTATTTTAGAAGACTCAATTGCCAATAGTGTGCTGTCTTACAAAACATCAAAGGCTATATGGGATGAATTGGGAGAAAGATATGGCCAAAGCTCCAATGCCCAGATGTTTTCTCTCCAAGAAGAGTTAAATGCTTAAGCACAAACTCCTGATATGAGTATTTTTGAATTTTTCACAAAGATTAAAACTTTGTGGGATGAATTTGATGAGTTGAATCCAATGCCCTTCTTGTACATGCTCTACTGCAGTTTCTTGCACATGTGAGATTGCAAAGAAGTGTTTCAAAATGCAACAAAACATCAAAGTTATCAGTTTCTTGATGAAACTTGATAAGAAATATAAGCAAGTAAGGAGTAGCACAAGCATATAGAATCTTACTTCAAGAATAAACACATCTTCAACTCAGTAGCGGTGGAAAGGATTTGAATGAATCCCTAGCATGTAGGATAGAGAAACGAAAATTTGAGAAGAGTAGTTTCAAGAATGAGGGAGCAAACAACTATAAGGCTAAGAAACAAGTTCTTTACCGTGAGCATTATAAAATCAATGGACACACTAAAGATAAATATTGGAAAATCATAGGGTATCCTTCAAATCACAAATTAAACACATGGAATAGGGAACACAATAGAAACAACAATGCAAACTCAGCCAAAATGTTCAAGAAGAAAGAAATGGATTGGTAAATGCACAATAAACACAGATGCAATACCAGCAAATACTTGATATGCTCGATAAGCAAGAATAAAAAGAAATCATAACACATGGCAACACAAGTCAAATTATAGGTACTTTTTTTTCTGCCTTAAGATTTCAATAATTGGGTCATAGATAGCGGGGCTTCAAATCATATGGGCCATGATTTGAATAAGTTTAGAAGTTGCTCTTTGATAAAATCTAATAATCATGTTGGACCAAACTGATGAAAGTAAGGTAACAATAAAATATGTAGGAAATGTCCTATTACAAAATGGAATCATGTTGCATAATGTGTTATTTGTGCCTCAGCTCAAGTATAACATGTTGTCTGTGAGGAAACTTATTTCTGACATGAGATGCAAGATTATTTTCACCACTAAAGAGTGTCTCATGCAGGAAACCTTGATGAAGAGGCTCTAGCCTCTTGGTAAGGAAAGATATGGCTTATATGTGATAGAAGAAAAAGCAGTAGATACTAAGATTCTTGCAAAAGAGACAGTAAGCAAGCAAATAATGTCTTCTAGATCAAGAAGTCTACAAGCAGAAATTTCTACAAGACAAGCTGTGAATAAAGCCAAATTATGGCATTTAAGGATGGGGCATCTATCTATTCAAAGATGAAAATTGTATTGCCTGATCTAAATGAAAGATTGATAAGAGAATCCATGATCTGCACCATCTGTCCTATGGCAAAACAAGCTAGGGCTAGATATCCCAAGTCCTGTATCAAAACTAAATGTCCTTTAGAAATTCTTTACATTGATGTTTGGGGTCCATTTAGATATGTTACTAGATTGAATTGTACAATGTTCATAACAATTGTAGATGATTTTAGTAGGATGTTTTGGATATTTCTCATCAAGAAAAAAAATCTGAGTTTACTAAAATTTTTTTTCTAATTTATGGCATATATTGGAAGACAATTAGCATTGAAAGTGAAATGTGTTATGATTGATAATGCACCCGAATTAACAAAAGGTGATGCTATGCAATTCTACCTAAATAATGGTATTCTACAACAATCAAGTTGTGTTGATACACCCTAACAAAACGGGGTTGTAGAAAGAAAACAAAGACACATACTAGAAACAACAAGATCACTTCTGTTTCAGTCTAACCTTCCCATGCAATTTTAGGGGGACAGTGTTCAATGTGCAGTGTACTTAATCTATAGAATGCCATTGACAGTCTTAAATGGGGAAACTTCCTTTGAAAAATTATTTGGTATAAAGCCAAATTATGAACACTTGAAAGTGTTCAGTTGTCTATGCTATGCAATTTCTCTCAAAAGAGATAGACATAAGTTTTTACCTAAGGCACATCAAAGTGTGTTCCTAGAAAATTCAACAAAGAAGAAAGGGTACAAAATTTACATCATAGAAACAAAAGCTGTAAGCATATCAAAAGATGTATTTTCTATGAACAATTCTTACCCTTTAATACAAAAAATCTTCATCAGATAGAGATTACATCCACAATATTTTCTTACCAGCTGACAATATTGATATGCACAATCACAACAATTCTGATGAGCATAATTAGAGGTATGATATCAGCTCCTATACTGATATTCCAGACATAGATTTCACATATGAGGTTCCTAAATCTATGGAAGATATTGAAACAATATCTAGTGATCCTAGTCCTATACCAACATCAACTTGCAAATATCCTCACTAAAATCCTACCATCAGCACAGTTAAGAATAAGGATCACAAGCATTGCATAAGAGGATGAAGAAGAAGGTTGTTTGAGTTTTTCATATTATTCTGATCAAATTATTAGTTGTTGTTGACGATGTCTACTGAAGAATGATGTTGTCCTTTTGATCAGAGCTTCCAGGAGTCAGTTGATGGATTGCTTCTTTTGTTTTAGCCTAGTTAGGTGTATGAGCTGACTGTACATATGTTTTTTCATTTGTCCTTGTAACTGTAGGAAGTTAGTTATAACAAATTAGAGTTAGTTATAACAGAATAAGTAGTCTCTTAGATTATATATATATATATATATATATATATATATATATATATATATATATATATATATGTGTGTGTGTGTGTAACTCTCCACTGTACAAGACAATTCTATTGAATGTAAAATTCAAGATTCTCTCCTCTAATCTTTGTTACTCTTGTTCATTCATAGTTTTAACAGAAGGTGAAGAAATGGAAGTCGAACTATAGAGAAGGTGTCAGTGCGTGTGGGAGGGGAAGGGTACGGTATTCTAATTTTTTTTTTAGTATTTTGTTAGTTTATTTTGTTTTATCTTTGTTTTTGGTTAATTTACCTACCAAAAAAGGTCGTAATATGCACGTCAACATTCTTGGGTAAGTGATCTAATAGTTAAGATCATTTATGGTTAATCAATAGTTGAGATTATTATAGGAAAATCGAATAAAGGTTGGTTTATTCTAGATAATTTTTTCTGGAAGTAATTATTCTAGGTAATTTAGTTTGAAGAATAACTATAAGTTTTAATCAAAAATAAAAATGGACCAAATTAAAAAAAAGCAGACTAAAAAAATAAAATTTGCTAATTATTTGAAATCGTTAAATATAAGTTTATACGTGTGATACCCCGAGTTTGGCTTTAGAGATGATTGATAAACTACCCATAGTAACAAGGTGCATCATTTTTTCATGGGAGCCCATTTGCTAAGAAGTAAGAACTTCACAGTTAAGCGTGCTTGGTGGGGAGAATCTTAAGATGAGTGACCTCTTGAGAAGTTTTCCCCGATGTGCACGAGTGAGGCCAAAGTGTGCTGAGAAGATTTGTGTTAATATGTGGAGTCAGTCTACATTCTCCATGAGTAGTCACTGGTGGTCCGATGGGCCAAGGTATTACACTTTTGATAAGTGTGCTCAATGATTATTATGTGCTTACAAATGGTTTTGACGAACGATGATATTCTTAAATCTTACATTATCCTCCTGTTCATATTGAGGTAATTCTTTTTCATAGACAACTTTAAATAATAATTCAATGAAAATATATCTAGTAAGATTTTAGAGCATTAGTCTTCCGCAAATCCTTTATTCTCTGCGCATATAACACAACACATTGATGTTTTAATAATTTTATTTGTATTATTGTTAATAAAAGTGTAAAAATAGCAATATGAAATTTAATAGTTTAACTTGTGGGACCACGTGCGTAGGATGCGACCCCGCAATTAGTAACTACTTCCTCTGTTCTATTATACCTATTACATTTGACTTTTTACGCGATCCAATGTGTTATTTATTATTTACGTATTGAATTATGCACATTTGAAAATTATAAAAAGTGAATATTTTGAAAGTATGTAATTAGACGATTCAAATAAGATATCACGTGACTATATTTTTTCTTATATATTAGCCACAAAAAATAAAATAAAGTTAAACAATGAAAAGTGTTAATAATCAAAATTTATCAAGTATTTCAAAACACATGAAGCATAAGATAGATAAATAAATATAAACAAATTAATAAATAAAGGGATATTCTATATAGTAGGCACTAATTATTGCAAAAGGCGAGGGGTAGCAATTCTTAAATTTTTTTTTTCACAAAATAACACTCAACTATTGAACAATTAAGAATCTTTTCCCATAATAATGCCGAATTGAAAATTATTTCCCACTTTGCATCAAACGGAAAATAATTTCCCTTAATACAGTCCACGTAGGATAGGTGGGAGAAATTTTGTAACATCTCGGAATAACTCGGGTCGTACGAAAAGAGAAAATGACCTTTTAAAAAACGAGACAACTATAATCCGAGTCAAACCGGAATGTTAGAAAACAGTTTAAAACGGTTTTGAAGTTAAGGAAAACGTGCGGATCGAGTTCTATTAGCGTTATTAAGAACTACTAGATAATAAGAAATTCTTAGCAGCGGATAAGAACGAAAAGTTAAATCTACTTATTACAACTTGAGAACGAAAGTCGCCTCATAAAAACCAAATGTTCTTTAAACTAAATTTTGAAGTTCTTATTAAGACTTCTCTACCCTAATAATTTATTTCTTCAAGGGACAATCCTCACTCCCCAGACCTGCAACTTAACTTACTGCTAGTCATTGCCCAGATAGGTAACAACATCATCGCAGGGTCGTTAAGACCAAAAGTACACGTCAGCAAACGTCGCATACCAAATAAATAATAACACAAGAGAAAGATTTAATTAATTAACTGACAATTCACAGAACCTTACGCTTCGATCATGCTTATTAAGAATAACTATTTTCATGTAAAGGTTAGTCAGCCATACTGCTGTACTATCCGGCCATACTGCCGGTACACTCCAAATTCCATAAGTGAGACAATACATTAGGGGGAGCTAACCCCTAAGCAAGTCTCTACCATAGACACTCGCCTTACTTCGGTGCCTATGGTTAGGTATGCATACCCCCGCGGTGGCTCATAATGCCTTCATAAACCGCGAGTAATTCATTTCCACCAATTGACGTCATACTACGTCCACTTTAAAGTTAGTGAGGTCATACTACCTCTGCTTATCAAACAATGTATAAAAAAAATTATTGATTCGAAAGATAACATTATCCGTACTATATATCCATGCTTTACTTTTGTATACCATTATTATATGATACATCGGACTAATGCGAACCACACTGCGTGTACATACCTTAAGCAAAATAACCAACTCGCAAGCGTCTTAATCAATTCCCGGTCACGAATCGACTTCCTACAAGGTTCAATCGTATTCGGGAAATAAGCACACATACACATTTTCCTCAAATCATCTATAACACACATATACAATCACATCCATACCTAGAATACTACACACAACATGAACATCCATCACATACTATAACATGGTAAATACACAAAACAGGACAGCCTATACAATCTGTCCAGAAACTCAACTTAAAACTGTCAAATTAAAAATCCGACTTCACCGTTGCGTCCGGAAGGCGTCAAAACCCCCGGGTACCAATTTTCATAATTTATAACATATTATAAGTATTTTTAACTTAATTTCAAAGCCAAAAATGCTCCAAAAACACATTTTTTTCACCATTTTCAAAACCTACGGGATTTTATTTTTTTATCACAAAAATATAAATTTCAATGCTTTATTTCCTATTAAATCTAAACAATAAAATTTACATAATTTTCATGATCACATACAAAAATAAATTTTAATTAATTATATATTTTTTTCTCAAAAATAATTCTTTTTGCACAAATGTACACACACAAACACATCACATATATACATGTATATTTCTCTACCAACATTATAAATTTCTTCTTTTAATCAATAAAAAAAAATAAAAATAAATTTCCATCACCACATACATTTTTTTATATGAGCAACCATTTTTTTTTTATGTATATATATATATATATATATATATATATATATATATATATATATATATATATATATATATATATATATATATATATATATATATATATATATATATATATATATATATATATATATATATATTTTCAATCATTCATCAAACAATTCTTCACACACATGTAAACATATCCAAAACCCTAAAAACCATACATTAATTTAGATAGAAAAACATCATACTTCCACACATGAATTTTAAATCATGAACAAATCATAAACTATAAAATAACACACATAAAAATCATAGAAATTTAAATTAAAACTTAAAAATAAAAACTAGAATAAGAATTACTCACAATTGCTCAAGAACAAAACACCAAAATTGATGAACCAAAAGGAGGATTAGGCGTGGGAATTTGAGGGTTTAGGGAGTGTTTTTCTTACTTGCAATGGCTTGGAATGAAAAGATGTAATGAAAATTAAGAGATTAGGTAAATAAGGCAATTAAGGAAAATTAAGGCAATACTTATGGAAGGCAATAATTCCTTGATCTTTCAATCTTCCTAAGAAGTTACTAATCCTTCTTAATTCTCCATATGGCCGGCCAAATCCAATCACCTTCCCATTTTAATTTTTTTTTTTTAAATTAAAGATAGATTAGGAAAAAGGTTTGGACTTAAAATGGTTTTAATTGCCTTAAAAGTTGAAGTCTCATGATTTAATCTACTAACAAAATAAATAATATAAAGAAATATATTTTTCTAAAAAGAATAATAATAATAAAAATAATAATATTACTAGCAAATCATTTAATATATCGGGAAAATATCGGGGTGTTACAGACTACCCCCCTTAAAAAGGTTTTGACCCCAAAACCTCAACGTACAAACACAAACACACAACAATCAAACACAAAACACACAACAATCACACACATAAAAAACGACAAAACAAGCACACAACAAAAGAAATAGATCAAAATAAACCTCAAAGCGCGCAAAATTCTACCGCTTCCTACCCCCCTTAAAAAGTTACGTCCCCGTAACTTACTAACCTGAGGAAAAAGATGCGCATACTTCTCTCGCATTGAAGCTTCTGTTTCCCAAGTTGCCTCTTGTGACCGATGATTTGACCATAGAACCTTAACCATTGCAACATCTTTTCGCCGAGTACTGCGAACCTTTCTATCTAAAATCTGAACAGGTTGCTCTTCATAGGTGAGGCTTTCATCAAGTTCTAACGGTTCCGGGTCTAAGACATGCGAAGAAGCCGCAACATAACGTTTTAACTGGGAGATATAAAAAACGTCATGAACTTTACCCAGCGCATTAGGTAACGCTAACCGGTAAGCTAACTTCCCAATCCGCTCCACAATATCATAGGGGCCAATGAAACGCGGGCTTAACTTCCCACGAGCACCAAAATGAACCACACCTCTCATCGGAGACACACGGAGTAGGACTTTGTCGCCCACTTCGTACTCATCAGGCCGACGTCGGAGATCGGCGTACGATTTTTGTCTATCCTGGGCTGCCTTCATTTTATCGCGAATTAACTTTACTTTCTCAGTCATTTGCACAAGCATATCAGGTCCTAAGGTGACAGATTCAGTAAAATCATCCCAACATACAGGACTACGGCACTTACGACCATAAAGTGCTTCAAACGGAGCCATTTGAATTGTTGCCTGATAACTGTTATTATAAGAGAATTCCACTAAATCCAAATGTTCATCCCATGAACCTTGCCATTCCATGGCTATTGCTCTCAACATGTCTTCTAGTATCTGATTGACACGTTCAGTCTGACCATCCGTCATAGGATGAAAAGACGTACTATGAAGAAGAGTGGTTCCCAAAGCCTGTTGTAATGACTTCCAAAAATGTGACAAGTATCGAGTATCACGATCGGAGACAATAGTACGAGGTATTCCGTGATATCGAACAATGTATCTAATATAGGCACGAGCAAGTTGTTCCATATCCCACTTACAGTTCATCGGAATAAACCTTGCAGACTTAGTAAGCCTATCCACAATCACCCAAAGAGTATCATTACCAGCCTTAGTTCGTGGCAACCCTAACACGAAATCCATAGATATGTCATCCCACTTCCAGACCGGGACTTCTAGAGGTTGCAGTAACCCAGCTGGTCTTCGATGTTCACTCTTAACCTTTTGACACGTTAAACACTTGGAAACAAAATCAGCAATATTCTTTTTCATACCAGACCACCAAAACATGCATTTTAAATCTTGATACATCTTATCCCCACCAGGATGAACCGAGTATCTAGAATAATGAGCTTCGTTCAATAATTTTTCCTTCAAGGAGTCACACCCATCCGGCACACACCACCGTCCTTTAAAACGAAGACTACCGTCCTCATGAATTGTAAAACCTTCAGCTTTCCCTTCACTGATCTGCTCCCGAAGTTTTATGAACTTTGGGTCTTCCAGTTGCTTAGCCATAATCTCTTCGAAAAAGGTAGGTTGAATAGACAAGGCACTCAACTTGGCTTCCAATTCCCCTTCTTGGATTATCTCCAAGTTCATTTCCCCAAACTCCTTACACAACTCCTCAGAGGTTATTAACGCTGAGACTGAATGCCTCGATTTTCTACTCAAAGCATCAGCGACTACATTCGCACGGCCTTCGTGATAGGAAATCTCCAAATCATAATCACTGATAAGTTCTAACCAACGTCGTTGGCGCAAATTCAACTCGGATTGAGTGAACAAAAATTGCAAGCTTTTATGATCCGTAAAGACCTTGCATTTAACACCATAAAGATAATGTCGCCAGATTTTCAATGCGAAAACCACAGCCGCTAACTCCAAGTCATGTGTTGGATAATTCACCTCATGAGTCCTTAGTTGACGTGAAGCATACACCACCACCTTTCTATCTTGCATTAAAACACAACCTAATCCATGTTTGGAAGCGTCACTGTAGACAGAGTATTCCAAGGATGGATCAGGTAAGGTCAACACAGGGGCTGTAGTTAACTTTTCCCTCAATAACTGAAATGCCTTCTCACACTCCTCAGTCCATTCGAACTTATTTTCCTTCTTCATCAATGATGTCAGTGGACGAGCGATGCGAGAAAAGTCCTTCACAAAACGACGATAGTATCCTGCTAATCCCAAGAAACTCCGGATATCTGTAACATTCCGAGGTGTAGACCAATCTCGAACAGCTGCTACTTTTGCTGGATCAACGGAAATTCCTTCCTTAGAAACAATGTGACCCAGAAAAGCCACTTGCTCTAACCAAAATTCACACTTCGAAAACTTAGCATACAACTGATTCTCTCGCAAAATCTGCAAGACTATCCTTAAATGCTCTCGATGTTCTTCTTGGCTCTTGGAATATACCAAAATATCATCAATGAACACCACCACACACTTATCGAGGTACGCGTTAAAAACCCGATTCATCAACCCCATAAATGCTGCGGGTGCGTTGGTCAACCCAAAAGGCATCACGGTAAATTCGAAATGTCCGTATCTGGTTCTAAAAGCTGATTTACTAATATCCTCCTCCTTGATACGTAACTGATGATACCCTGACCGCATATCAATCTTGGAAAAGACTCCTGCCCCTTGCAACTGATCAAAAAGATCATCGATCCGTGGTAACGGGTACTTATTCTTAACAGTGACCTGATTAAGTTCTCTGTAATCAATACAGAGACGCATCGTTCCGTCCTTTTTCCTTACAAACAACACTGGGGCTCCCCAAGGCGACACACTAGGTCTTATATAACCCTTCTCTAACAACTCCTCCAATTGAACTTTCAATTCTTCCATCTCCTTTGGGGCCATTCGGTAAGGAGCTTTTGAAATTGGCCCTGTCCCAGGGATTAAATCAATCGAGAAGTCCACGTCCCTTCTTGGCGGCATACCAGGAAGTTCTTCTGGAAAAAAATCCCTAAAATCACATACCACTGGAATGTTCTCAAGCTGCAACTCCCGCTCCCCTACTTTACTGATACTACACAGAAACCACGGTTGCCCTTGCTTGATTAACTTCCTGACCTTCAATGATGATACGATTTTTATCCTCGGTCCTTTAGGAAGACTCCTATATTTAACCTTCTCCCCCCTAGGTCCACTTAAGGTCACTGACTGTTCTTCACAATCTATTATCGCTTTGTATCTACTTAGCCAATCCATCCCAAGTATTACATTTAAATCATCCATTTCTAGAGAAAATAAATTACTTGGAAATTTTACTTTCCCTATCTTAACCGGCACTTCACGAAACAACGTATTACATTGAAAAGTCTCCCCATAAGGAGTAGAGACTGAAAAAGATGTTTCCTCGGGGTTCTCCAATTCTAAATCCTTAACTCTAGACTTTGAAACAAACGAGTACGATGCACCAGAATCAAAAAGTACTTTAACGGATTTTGTATTAATACAGAACGTACCTATGACCACATCCGACGCCTGCGCTGCCTCCCTCGAGTTAACTGCCGAAAGCCTGCCGTCGTTCTGGGTAGAAGTAGCAACACCTCCTTGATTACCACGTTGGCTTAAAAAGAAATTCTCGTTTCTAGCATTTCCCGGTCGTTGCTGAACACCGGAGTTATTTCCCGAAAACCTTGGGTTTGAGGCACCTCCTAAGTTTCGGCCAAAACTTCCACCATTATGATTCCCCCTACCAGCTTCATTACTACTCCGTCCGTTAGTGATTCTTTGTTGTTGGAAACCTCTATGATTTCCCCCTTGCAACTCTTGTTGTCCTATGCGAGTATAACACTCGTACATTCTATGGCCCGACTTACCACAGTAAGAACAGTCCACTAACGCACCCCGACAGTCCCTTCCTGGGTGATTCTTTTGACATCTCCTACAGTTGAAGATTCTTTCCTTCCCATTACGATCATACAAAGGCTTCTGCATTCTAGCCTCTAGTCTCGAATTTCCCCCATTCTTGCTGTTTTGACCAGAATGGGAACCTTTCTCCTGAAAGCCTCCAAACGGTTTGTGCTTCTTAAATTGATTTTGTACTTGATTACTCGCATTCGTATCATTCTGAAACACGGGTTCTTTTCTCTTCTCTCCGCTATGGCCCAACTTCTCTTTTTCCTTCCTGATAACATTTCCAATCTGCGCAGCTCTCTTGTATAGCTGGTCTAACGTATCATATCTATCAGTCTCAATGTGTTTTTGGATCTCATATGATAGACCTAACTCAAAACGCTGTATTTTCTTTCCCTCAGTTGGGACATCATCAGGGCAAAACTTCAAGTATTCCATAAATTTCTGATAATATTCATCTACCGTTAGGTTTCCCATTTCAAACCTAGCAAACTCATTTGATTTGTCCTTCCTAACATGAGGCGGATAAAATTGGTCCCTTAACGCCCCCTTAAAACCTTCCCAGCTTAATTCACCGTCGTTTTCGGTTATCAACCTCATCTTACTATGTGTCCACCAATAGTCAGCGTCTTCCACTAGGAAAAACGCGGCTTGGTCAACCATAAGCTCAGCTGGACATCTCACCACACTAAAAAGCTTGTCAAATTCTCTCAGCCAGTTTTCCAACATAGAAGGTTCACCTTTTCCACTATAAGTCGAGGGTTTACTCTGGGCTATTCTCTTACTAATTGACGAAGCCTTTTCCTCCAAGGATTTCGGTCTCGGATTCCTTGCACCAGCTAGGGCCTTAACTAGGTTTCGAAGCACGCGATCAGAGTTTCCTCTTGGCACGGACCTTTTCAAAAAGGGTGGCATGATGGCAGGTATACTGCATTAGGTTAAACAAGGTATGTAAATACATTACTACAGCGTTCGTGGTTAAGGAGAAAAACTCATTCTGTTATAGTTCTAAAATAAACAAGGTAGTAGCCCCAAAGGAAAAAGGGTTGAACAATGAGTCTACAATCAAATCTTTTTTTTTTTTTTTTTTTTTTTTTCCATAAATACAATACTGAATCGATTCTACTTACTAATGTTTAGACTTTAAAAAACAAAATTCAAATTCAAAACAATAATACCATATAATTCCAATCTAAAAGAAATAATTGGGTCTAGATTCCCACATAATCATTGTTCAAATACTACAAAAGTCCGAGATAAACAACCAAATCATTTAACCAACAAAATTGTTCACAATTATTCTACTAAGGGACTAGACATACGAACTCGTACACATGCATAATCAAATAAAATAAAAACAATCAGGCAAATAAAGGCGACGCATCCATACGGTCCCGATCCTCCATGTATTGATCAGGGTCAAAATCAGCATCATCAGAGTCATCGCTAGACGCGCTATCGGAATCAGAAGGGGTTCCTACAGATAAGGAATCACTCATAGTAAGTCGCGCTACGGAATCAGAAAGCTCTACAATTATTGGCTCAGGTGGTTCCTCCTCCCACATCATGATTTCACTCTCTTCCTCACTCATGAGATCCTCTCGCCTCACCGGCCAACCCCCTAGAATAATTACCCCGCTATCATTATCACTCAACATTCCATCTCTATCAGCTAGTTCCCCCTCCTCATCAGCATTATATCCATCCCCTAAGTTATCCTCATCAGGCTCTTCTACCACTCCTAAAGAATCCTCCTCCATGAATTCTCCCTGCTCCTCATCAGAATTTCCTTCGAAATCCTCCTCAAATTCCTCTTCTGGGTCCTCATCGGGGTCCTCCTCCGGGTCCTCTTCTGGATCCTCCTCGGGATCCCTCTCGAAATCCAGCTCATCGAAGATTATAAATGGCACTGAGTTTGGGTTTACTACAGGAACATCCTCCTCATTATTATCTCTCCTTGCCCCACTAGGTTCTGGAACGTCAACTCCGTCCCGACCCTCAGTTTGCACTGCTCTAACCCTTCTGTCAATCTCTAGGTGAAACTGGTCACTCCTCTCTTTCAGTGCAATCATCTCCTCCTCCATTATTCTTTCATACACTAGTTTGGACTTTTTGTAGATTATTTCCATTCGTCGGGTGTAATCCAAATCACTTTCCCCCTCTTTTCTATCCCAAATTCCCAGAGCATCTATTTCTGCCCAAGCTGGGGCATTAACTAAAGCTCTCCAAGGTTCCTCTCGGGTATTAATTCCCTCTTCGGCCGGTCTTTTTCCTTTATCCATGAAAGAAAGTAATAATCGAACTTCCTGACTCACAAAGAAAGAAAACAAGACAATTAATTTCTGAGATAAGACAAAGATAGATAATTCAGAGCATCAGAGATATAAACACAAAAATCCTATCATGCACACATCAAAGTTATCCATGACATCATACTTAAAGACACCAAGCACAACACATCATATCCCCTTAATGTCTACCCCTTTTTACTCTCGTCAATTTTTTTTTTTCTACGTTAGTCTATCAGTACAGATAAATAACACTAAATAAAACTCCCGCTCTGATACCAGTTGTAACATCTCGGAATAACTCGGGTCGTACGAAAAGAGAAAATGACCTTTTAAAAAACGAGACAACTATAATCCGAGTCAAACCGGAATGTTAGAAAACAGTTTAAAACGGTTTTGAAGTTAAGGAAAACGTGCGGATCGAGTTCTATTAGCGTTATTAAGAACTACTAGATAATAAGAAATTCTTAGCAGCGGATAAGAACGAAAAGTTAAATCTACTTATTACAACTTGAGAACGAAAGTCGCCTCATAAAAACCAAATGTTCTTTAAACTAAATTTTGAAGTTCTTATTAAGACTTCTCTACCCTAATAATTTATTTCTTCAAGGGACAATCCTCACTCCCCAGACCTGCAACTTAACTTACTGCTAGTCATTGCCCAGATAGGTAACAACATCATCGCAGGGTCGTTAAGACCAAAAGTACACGTCAGCAAACGTCGCATACCAAATAAATAATAACACAAGAGAAAGATTTAATTAATTAACTGACAATTCACAGAACCTTACGCTTCGATCATGCTTATTAAGAATAACTATTTTCATGTAAAGGTTAGTCAGCCATACTGCTGTACTATCCGGCCATACTGCCGGTACACTCCAAATTCCATAAGTGAGACAATACATTAGGGGGAGCTAACCCCTAAGCAAGTCTCTACCATAGACACTCGCCTTACTTCGGTGCCTATGGTTAGGTATGCATACCCCCGCGGTGGCTCATAATGCCCTCATAAACCGCGAGTAATTCATTTCCACCAATTGACGTCATACTACGTCCACTTTAAAGTTAGTGAGGTCATACTACCTCTGCTTATCAAACAATGTATAAAAAAAATTATTGATTCGAAAGATAACATTATCCGTACTATATATCCATGCTTTACTTTTGTATACCATTATTATATGATACATCGGACTAATGCGAACCACACTGCGTGTACATACCTTAAGCAAAATAACCAACTCGCAAGCGTCTTAATCAATTCCCGGTCACGAATCGACTTTCTACAAGGTTCAATCGTATTCGGGAAATAAGCACACATACACATTTTCCTCAAATCATCTATAACACACATATACAATCACATCCATACCTAGAATACTACACACAACATGAACATCCATCACATACTATAACATGGTAAATACACAAAACAGGACAGCCTATACAATCTGTCCAGAAACTCAACTTAAAACTGTCAAATTAAAAATCCGACTTCACCGTTGCGTCCGGAAGGCGTCAAAACCCCCGGGTACCAATTTTCATAATTTATAACATATTATAAGTATTTTTAACTTAATTTCAAAGCCAAAAATGCTCCAAAAACACATTTTTTTCACCATTTTCAAAACCTACGGGATTTTATTTTTTTATCACAAAAATATAAATTTCAATGCTTTATTTCCTATTAAATCTAAACAATAAAATTTACATAATTTTCATGATCACATACAAAAATAAATTTTAATTAATTATATATTTTTTTCTCAAAAATAATTCTTTTTGCACAAATGTACACACACAAACACATCACATATATACATGTATATTTCTCTACCAACATTATAAATTTCTTCTTTTAATCAATAAAAAAAAATAAAAATAAATTTCCATCACCACATACATTTTTTTATATGAGCAACCATTTTTTTTTTATGTATATATATATATATATATATATATATATATATATATATATATATATATATATATATATATATATATTTTCAATCATTCATCAAACAATTCTTCACACACATGTAAACATATCCAAAACCCTAAAAACCATACATTAATTTAGATAGAAAAACATCATACTTCCACACATGAATTTTAAATCATGAACAAATCATAAACTATAAAATAACACACATAAAAATCATAGAAATTTAAATTAAAACTTAAAAATAAAAACTAGAATAAGAATTACTCACAATTGCTCAAGAACAAAACACCAAAATTGATGAACCAAAAGGAGGATTAGGCGTGGGAATTTGAGGGTTTAGGGAGTGTTTTTCTTACTTGCAATGGCTTGGAATGAAAAGATGTAATGAAAATTAAGAGATTAGGTAAATAAGGCAATTAAGGAAAATTAAGGCAATACTTATGGAAGGCAATAATTCCTTGATATTTCAATCTTCCTAAGAAGTTACTAATCCTTCTTAATTCTCCATATGGCCGGCCAAATCCAATCACCTTCCCATTTTAATTTTTTTTTTTTTTAAATTAAAGATAGATTAGGAAAAAGGTTTGGACTTAAAATGGTTTTAATTGCCTTAAAAGTTGAAGTCTCATGATTTAATCTACTAACAAAATAAATAATATAAAGAAATATATTTTTCTAAAAAGAATAATAATATTACTAGCAAATCATTTAATATATCGGGAAAATATCGGGGTGTTACAAATTTTTTTTTCCCTTCTTTTTTTAATATAACCGCTAACTAAGGTTGCGGTTTTGTTTAGGAATCTGAAGTAAACCGCTAGATGAAATGACGGTTTTTCTGAATTTCATTTTTTTAAAAAAAAAAATTAAATTAAGTAAAGCAAACCGCCACTTGAAATGGGGGTTTTGAACCTGTACAAAACGCAAATAACTTCGTTTTTTTCACTTCATCTCGTTTCTTCCTTCCTTGCTGACTGCCGGTTCCTTTTAAAAAAATTAAAATTTCTACACTCCTCATTTACTTCATACTCACAATTCCTCTCATTCAACTAAATTAATCAACTACATTGCCATCTTCTCCTTCTTTACTTGTTCATTTTCATCCTCATTTAAAGTATGAATATAACCCTAATTTTTTTCAATTTGCAAATTGATTTTTTGTTTATTATTGTTGTCATTTGAAGTTATAAATACATTGATTGTTTGTTACATTCTCTTGATTTCATGATATAAGCTTACATTTTACACATTTGTAGTTGAATATTATGATTTGGTTTGTATGCATATAAAGTGTTTGATGAAATGATTCAATAAAAGTTTACTACTTTGTAGGGTTAGTTTAATGGTTTTAGTATATATTCATGCTATTGGTAGCTTTATATTTGAATTGAACCTTCTAATAAGTGTTATAATACTTTAATATTACACATTTTTGTATTCACATTTACACTTCCCTTACACACAATCAACAATAAAGTGTATGTGAAATCACATGAAAAACATGCTTGTATTTGCAGAATATGGATCATTCTTGTAGACTGTCTTAGAGATGGGAACGACAACAAGAGAGGTGGGGTGAATTGTTGTTGTAATAAGTTTAAGTATTTTAGCCCTGTTTTTGCGGAATTAGATAAAAGAAATTAAACTTAAACTTAGAGCGAAATAATGAAAGAGACAACACAATTTTTTGTGGAAACCTTCTAGGCCTAAATAGAAGGAAAAACCACGACCCCTCGGGATTTCAAAACTCTCCAATATGTTTTAGGCAATTCGTTACAATTACATAATACAACTTGCATTGCTTCACTCGAAGCTTCTCTTACTAGGCCAACTTCTCTTTCTCTTGCTTCACTCGAAGCTTCTCTCTTAGCTTTACTCAAAGCTATTCTCTTCTCTAGCTTCGCTAAAAGCTTTTTAATTCTCCCCTAGACTTACCCAAGTCTAGTTACAACAATTCTCTCAAAAACCCTTTTACAAGGATAAATTCTATAAAGATAAAATTAAAGAGTTGCACAAGAAAATATTATAAGTTAATTGGCAATTTTTGAAAAAAATATTTCTTGTTAATTTTTCCAAATTTACGTATGATTTAATGGCTCATACGAAGACTTTATTTGAGGAACAAAGAACTCCTCTATTTATAGATTTTAATTTAGCTAAAAGTAGAAAGTAATTACCCATTATTCCCTTATCCCTAATTATACGGATCTTGAAATACAAGGTCAAAACCCACGGTATCTTTTCTCATAAATAAGGGAGAAATAAATGAAAGCTTGATGCTTAAGCAAAAGCAAATACGGTTCCCTTTCACTAATAATAGGTAGATTAGTTGTAGTTCCCCTTTTCTAGTAATAGCTACGGTTACCTTTATCCAATATTAGGCACGGTTCCCTTTTACTTATATTAGGCACGGTTCCTTTTACTAACAATAGCTACGGTTCCTTTTACTAACAATAGCTAAATTAGTTACTTTACTAAATATAGATCCGAAATAAAAGCCTTCTAAAAAGGATTTAGAAAATCACACGTTAGGTGGTTATAAAATATTTTGCCAATTAACTTAATAAATAAATAATGCAACAAATTAATTTTAACTAATACATCAACTAAAAATCATAATATAATAATCAGAATTTCCAGCAGACGTATCTTCTCTAAACTTCAGTCTGGGAACAATGCACTGTTTCCATTTTCCAGTAGCGTTAGATCATCAAACTTGGAAACAGTAGACCTCCTGTCTACATTTGACATCCTAAGCGATATACCTTATCTAACTTCTTTGGATTCTTTTTACAAGTACACGTTCATAGACTAAGTCATAGGTACTATCAACGATCTTAGTCACGACCGGATATCGACCTGCATACAATCTCTAAAAATACATTTGTTTATATAAAGTGTAGTCATCATCAAAACCTAAGAGGTCCAACAAATTGCCCCTTTTGATGATGACAAACTTTTAAACAAACTTAAACAAAATAGAGTAAAACCAATAACATAGAGCATGCCAGAGATCAAAGCTACTCTATATAACTTAGTATATTAACTCGTTACAATATAATTTACCAAGTACATATTAAAAACATATTACTCTAACAATTAGAATTATTTAAAATATCATAAACATAATCAGAGCATTGGATGGTGTTTATTGCTTAAGTCTTTAAATAAATCTAAAAATAAAATAACATATAGCTTACAAAGATACTAAATCTAAGCATAATTAGAACATCATTATATCAATACTGTATACCAGAATAATGATAATAATAAGTACTAGAACAGATATTCAAAACATGTATAATTTATTCAAATAGGGCTCAGCATGTCCAGAATATTAGAATAATATCAGAGCGAGCTTTTCATTTTTAAAATAACAACCATAATAATCAGAGTTTCAATTAATTAACCAATTTGAATAATCAGAGCTAATTAGAATAGCTTAATCAAAGCTTGACTAATTTGTATAACAAAGTTCAGAGCATACTTTAACTAATTCAGAATATATTCATCAGAGCATATATAAGCATACTCACTATCCTTAGGTAAAACAAATAAGAGTATTGAACTAAGTCATAAATCAAGCATACCTTTAAGTTTGTGCCAAATATTCATTCCCCCTTTTGACATCATTCAAAAAGAAATGGGATAATCAAACCACAGCACTAATCATGTAGATATAGTCAAATAAGAAAACAAGAGGCAGTAAATGAAAGAAAATACCAAGAAATGCAATCAAGATATGCAAAGTTTAAAACATCACAGACCTGTTCAGCATAAATAATAATAGTAGTATGTTCAACAGAATAAAAATGCATAGTTTGTACCCCAGCTGGTACTTAAAAAAATATAAGAGAAATATTGGTTGAAAGTTAGACAGACAGACATATGGTAAATCCAACAAAATATGAAATTCAGCAGGAGGAGGGATCAGGATGCAGTCTCTTTTTCATCTACAAACTCGGTCTGCACTTCTACTGTGTCAAGCTTGGCACCAAGACAGGACTCCATCTGGGTAAGCCGATCAGTAATCGATGCAAGTGTGACACGAAGTTCATCTTGGAAAGCATAGAATTGAGACTGGAGATCGTTGGGCGTCGAGAGGACGGAATCTAGTGGAGCTATAGGAACAGAAGAGGAATTAGCAAAGCCTAAACCAGGTGAAGTGTGTGTGGTAAATGGTGGTGGTGTAAAGGGTATAGGTGATGGTGGTGGTTATGGAATCTGATGTGATGGTGGTGTGGCTGGCTTTGGTGAAGGAGGTGCATTAGTGGTAGGCTCAAGAGTGTTGTGTGAGGTAGAGTCATCATCCAAACTAACAACCGGACGTTTTCCCTTAGAAGCTAACCTACGACTTTTCTTTAAGGTTACAACAGGCTTCTTCTTAACCGGCATTCGAACCTCCTCATCACTGTCATCATTATCATCCTTCACATCCTCACCTTTTTCCTCAACTTCCCCCTTACACACTACTTCCCCCTGTTCCCCTGGAAAACAAGCTTCTGCCTTTTCAGTAGTGGCAGAGGGAACAGGCTCCTGATCCTTATTCCTTCCTTCCTCATTCTTCTGTGCCTCTGCTTCCTTGTCAGAATCAACAATATCAACCTGCTCATTTGCATCCTCAAGAATCCCATTGTCATTTAATTTTAAATGCAAATTATTCAAATATTTTGTACCTATTTTATTATTGGGACTCATAGGAAAATGCAGACCATCAAGAGGAACACCAAACTTCTTAAATATCCACGTTAACAATCCTCCATACCCAACCATATATTTCTTTTCAATACAACCACTCAAGTGGGAAATCATCAAAGAAGGAAAATTAATTTATGTGATTAGCCAAACAGTAGATCAAGGTAGCGTCGCGAAGATTTACCTCACTATGCTTAGAGTTGCGTGGCAGGATAAATCGACGGGCTATATTGTAAAGCAGTTTGTGAAGTGAAGATAGTATGTTGTGACTAATTTTACCCTTCTTTTCATTAATCCCCAAGAACTTCATAACAGTCTTCTCATTTATGCCTGAAAATACAATCTTAGACCCAACATGATATGTATCAAAACCTACAGCCAACACTCCAAACCATTCGCCCAACATTAAACTGTTAAATTCTATTTTAATCTCCTTAACAACACTCGAACATACTTCATTGTCAATAGAAAAATTTGAAATAAATTCACGCATTAAATTTGGGTAAATAGGGTTACAGCAATAATCAGTCATTAGTGTTTCCCAATATTGATTTTGTAAAATAGAGTGAAGTTGAGGGAAAGGTGTGGATTCATACCAATACTTGTCAAGCCCGAATCCCACTGTCATTTCTTTTGCGATTTCTTCAGCGCTGTTGGGATCACTTTGCTTGGCCCTCTTTCCTGATTTGGATAATGATTTGACTGTAGGAGTGTCATTGGGGCGTTTGTTTCCAACATGCATCGTAGATGCACTTGGTGTACCTGAGTGTTCTTTTGAGGGAGATGGAGCAGCAGTGATTAGTGGTGAAGGATGGACTACCTTGAGTGGTTTTGGTTGAGTGGTTTTGGGTGTTTTGTTGCTCTGCTTCTTGCTTAAGGTGGTTTTGGGGGTTTTCATGGCGGATTTCTGGATTGAAGAAGAAGGAATGAGATTGAATGAGAGAGATTGACAGTTTGAGAATTGGTAAAGTTGGAATGATGAAGTGAGATGGTGTGACGTGAGGGTAAGCGTTTATATTGATGATGAAGGGACGGTTACTAAACGGTTGCATTACACATTAATTAATTTTGCATGTGTGAACAATGTGTTTGAACTGGTAGGTTCATGGAATGGGTAGTTAATAACGGTTTTTCGAAGCATTACGATGATCCAACTCCCACTATTTAATTAATTTGCGTTAACCATCTATCAAAAAAATTGTTGGAATAAAAAAATATAGAAATCAAAAATATGAAATATTTTATATGAGGACAAAAATATATAGAATAAATATATGTTGCTTTGGTACGATCAATTTAAACATGCAAGCAAGAAAGCATTCATAGCACGTACTTTTAAATAACTGCGTACTTGATCCTTTCAATAATTGATTTCTCAATCGAGGTTTTTGTGGATGATTTAACCCTTTCAATTTTCATTTTCTTTGAGGAGAATGCTTGTCATAAACTTTAGTGTAGCTTAATCATGCTAAGTTCTAACCTCATCTTTTCATGTTGTTCCCTTGGAAGTGGTTTTGTCATGATGTCTGCTATTTGCTTGTTAGTATTAACATGCTTGACAATAATATTTTTATTTTCTAGATTATCCTTTAGAAAATGATGTCTGATATGGATATGTTTAACTCTAGAATGATGCACTAGATCTTTAGATATGCATATGGCACTATTATTATCACAATAAATAGGAACACATTCAAACTTAATACCAAAATCTCTTAGCTGTTGTTTTATCCAAAGCATTTGGGAACAGCAAGCTGCTGCTGCCACATATTCTGCTTCAGCGGTTGATAGTGCAACGGTGTTTTGTTTCTTGGAACACCACGATACTAAACATGAGCCAAGAAATTGTACAATACCTGAAGTGCTTTTCCTGTTAACAAGACTCCTGCATAATCTGCATCACTATAACCTTTCAAATCATAGACATCACTTTTAGGATAAAATAGGGACAAGTCATCTGTTCCCTTCAAATATCTCAGAATTCTTTTTACTGTTGTATGGTGTGATTCTTTAGGGTTTGATTGAAATCTAGCACATAAACCAACACTAAAAGCAATATCAGGTCTACTAGCAGTTAGATACAATAAAGAACTAATCATGCCTCGATACATAGTTTGATCAACATCTATACCATTTGAATCTACATCTAATCTAACATTTGTAGCCATAGGTGAGTGGATAGTTTTAGCATTATTTAGACCGTATTTCTTGAGAAGTTCTTTTATATATTTTTGTTGATGAATAAAGATTTCATTAGCTGTTTGTTTAATTTGCAAACCAAAGAAGAAATTTAATTCTCCCATCATGCTCATTTCAAATTCAATGCTCATTAGGTTAGCAATTCTTTACATAGGAATTCATTGGTAGCACCAAAAATAATATCATCAACATAAATTTGAACAACTAAAATATCAGAACCTCTATTCTTAAAGAATAAGGTTTTGTCAAATTTACCTCTAACGAAGTTATTTTCAATTAAGAACTTTGATAATCTTCCATACCATTGCCTAGGAGCTTGTTTTAACCTATAAAGAGCTTTATCAAGCTTATAGACATGATCAAGAAAAGAGGGATTTTCAAAGCCAGGGGGTTGTTCCACAAAGACTTCTTCATCGAGAAAACCATTCAAGAAAGCACATTTCATATCCATTTGATATAATTTAAAATACATAAATGCAGCAAAAGAAATTATAATTCTGATAGCTTATAACCTCGCTACCGGAGCAAATGTCTCAGTATAATCAATCACTTCGTCTTGATTGTACCCTTTAACCACGAGCCTTGCTTTGTTTCTTACAATGATTCCATGCTAATCTAATTTGTTCCGAAATACCCATTTTAGTCCAATCACCTTTTTGTGTTTTGGTTTGGGTTCTAAATGCCATACTTTATTTCTTTCAAATTCATTCAGTTCATCTTGCATGGCTACAATCCATTCGGAATCTTTTAGAGGTTCTTCGTGATTTTTGGGTTCCAGTGTTGAAAGAAATGCAAAGTGTGCACAAAAATTTCTCATTTGGGATCTAGTTTGGGTTCTCTTATTCAGATCACTGACTATCAAATCAAGTGGATGACATTTTTGATACCTCCAAGGTTTGGCACAAATTCTCTTGTGAGAACTGTTGTAGGCTCAGGGTCATTAACTTGATAGTTATTCTGCTCATTTTCAACTGGATCAGTTTGCTTATTTCTAGGAACAGCTTGCTGGTCCTCATTCACTAGTTGTTCTGTATTGTCTGGTTCTTCAGTTTGTTCTTGAATCAGCTATTCTCCTACTGTTCTTTGATCTTGCTCTTTCATTACATCTTCATCATCTACCAAATTTGCAAGACCTATTTTAAAATCATTTGTATCCTGTTCACTTGTCACAAAGTTAGTTTCATCAAAAATAATGTAAACGGATTCTTCTACACACATAGTTCTCTTGTTGTAAACTCTATAAGCTTTACTATGAGATGAATAGCGAAGAAAAACTACTTCATCACTTCTTTCATCAAACTTTCCTATGTTTCGTTTTCCATTAACGTGAACAAAGCATTTACATTCAAACACACGAAAATAGAAAATATTCGGTTTTATTCCTTTAAACAATTCATAGAGTGTCTTAGAAGTGATAGGTCTTATCTTATTAGTACACGATTTAAAATATAGCATGTAGTATTGACAGCCTCAGCCCAAAAATTTCTAGGAAGACCACTAGCAATTAACATGGTTCTAGCCATTTCCTCTAATGTTCTATTTTTTCTTTTTACCACACCATTTTGTTGTGGGGTTCTTGGTGCAGAAAAATTATGGCTTATTCCATGTTCATTACAATAATTCATAAAGCTTGAATTTTCAAATTCTTTACCATGATCTGACCTTATGTGAATAAGTTGATTATTATTAGATTTTAGTATTTTATTAGCAAAAGAAACAAACTCATTAAAAGCTTCATCTTTGCTTACTATAAATAAAGTCCATGTAAATCTACTATAATCATCAACAATAATAAATACATATCGTTTGCCACTACGGCTTTGAATTCTCATAGGTCCACAAAGATCCATATGGATTAGTTCAAGCGGTTTTGAAGTGGTCACCACATTCTTTGGTTTAAAGGACAACCTCACTTGTTTTCCTTTGGCGTAAGGATCACAAATTTCATCCTTTAGGAATTTTATGGATGGCAATCCTCTTACTAAGTCTTTTGATCTTAAGGTATTAATTAAAGAGAAGCTAGCATGACCTAAAAGTTTGTGCCAAAGAAGAGGGTTTTCTTCTATGACACTGAGACAAGTCAGACTCGATTTGCGAACAGTGTTGATGTCCACAACATAAGTGTTCCTTTTTCAGATCCCTTCCAGAACAGTGTCTCCTATGTTACTCCTAGAAATAACACATTTTTAGAAGTAAAGTTTACAGAATTACCTTTGTCACATAATTGATAAATACTTAGTAAGTTATGTTTTAAATTCTCGACCAAAAATACATTATCAATTGTATGGGAACTTGACCTTCCTACTTTTCCTTTGGCGATGATTTCACCTTTCATATTGTCACCAAAAGTCACAGTTCCCCCCTCATAGATTTCCAATGAGAGGAATTTTGATTTATCACCTGTCATGTGCTTGGAACACCCACTGTCGAGATACCATGAGTTGTTCCCCCTCACTAGATCCTACATGAAAAATTAATTGTTAGAATTAGGAACCCAGTCTTTCTTGGGTTCCTTGTTGATTTGACATGAATTAACTTTCTTAATCCAAATACGATCGACATAGTCTCTATTGGAGACAGTATGCTATTCCCTTTTGGCACACTAGATTTTTAGATGTCCAGCTTTTCCGCAAAAGGTACAGACTTTGCTACTTGGGAGATCGACATAGACCTTTTTCTTTTGATTATTCTTAAGGTAATCTAGGCCTTTTGTATTTCTATTTTTAGCATTTAGAATCCATTTGGGAACATTTTTTATTTTCCCTTTTCCTCTTGAGTTTAATTCAAGTTTTAATTTATCATTGTCGGATTGGTTGGATTCTAAGTTGATTTTCAATTTTTGAAAATCAGAACATAGATCATTAATAGATGCGTCATTTAATTCCTAGTTCAAGCCTAGTAATTTATATTGGGTCAATTCAACATTAAGAATAATATTTTCCTTTTTACTCTTTCCATTGTTTCCTTTAGAATTATACTTTGATCCAACAAATTGAAAAATCTGTTTTGGACATCGGATCTAAAGGTATTTATATAGGAAACATGGTCTTTACTAATCCTAAGGTCTTTTCCAAGTTGGAGATATCTATCATTACATTCTTTCAATTTAACTTGTGTCTCCATAAGCAACTCAAAAAAATTTATATCTATTTAATTTGAACAAATGGTTAGGATATGAATTAGAAGACTTTAACTCTTTTCCTTTGGACTTCTCATTCTTGCTTTTGTGTGAGGCCATGAGACATACATTAGTTGTTTCTTCTTCTTCGGGGTTTTCGGTCTCAGCATCACTCTCGGATTCTCCCCATGCAGCTATCATGGCTTTGCGAAAGTCGGTTTTGTTGAGATTTCCTTTGCTTGGTAGTCTTTCTATATCCCATGCCTTTCCCTTGCCCTTTTCGTTTTTCCACATAGGGCAATCTTTGATGAAGTGATCAGCACTTCCACATTTGTGGCATTCAAGGTTGGATTTGGTATTGGTAGTTCTTGTTTCTTTGTTATTTCTTTGGTTGGCGTATCTGTTGTTCCTGAAGAACTTGAATTTTCTTACCAACATGACGGCCTCCTCTTCATCATATTCTGATTCTTCTTGATCTGCTGTCAAAGCCAATCCCTTGTTTCGGGAACTGTCTGCTGTTCCTAGATGTAATTCGTGATTCATTAGGGAATCAACCAACTCTTTCAGATTGAATTTTGTAAAATCTTTAGGTTCCTGGATGGCAGTGACTTTGGCTCTCCAGCGTTCATCTTTAGGGAGACTCCTTAGAATTTTACGTACTTGTTCATCGGTGGGAATAAGTCTTCCAAGAAGACAAGTTCATTTGTAATGTTAGTGAACCTTGTAAACATCTCTTGGATGCTTTCTCTTGGTTCCATAACGAATCGTTCATACTTAGACATCAAAAAGTCAATCTTGAAACGCTTAACTTCATTTGTTCCCTCGTGGGTAACTTCTAGCAGGTCCCAAATCTGTTTGGCAGATTTGCAACCCATAATGCAGTTATGTTCGTTGGGTCCAAGACCACAGTGAAGTAACTTGATGGCAAGAGCATTCATCTCCATTTTCTGAAAATCTTCCTTTTCATATTCGGTTATAGGTTTGGAAATAATTTCGTTATTGGAGTTAGAAGTTGTTACCTCAAAGTCTCCAATATCGATAACTCTCCAAACTTGATAATTGTCAGCTTTGATGAAGATCTCCATCCTATTCTTCCAATATGTATAGAATTTTTCATCAAACATAGGTGGCCTTTGAGTAGAATACACTTCTTCCATTCGTTCATTCATTATCGACATCTCTAAAAATACTAGGATATTGCTCTCAGGGTTTCCTGATCAAATAAGGAACAGGGTTTTGATACCAATTGTAGATTGTGTTAGAGATGGGAACGACAACAAAAAGGGGGTGAATTGTTGTTGTAATAAGTTTAAGTATTTTAGCCCTGTTTTTGCGGAATTAGATAAAAGAAATAAAACTTAAACTTAGTGCGAAATAATGACAGAGACAACACAATTTTACGTGGAAACCTTCTAGGCCTAAATAGAAGGAAAAACCAGGACCCCTCGAGATTTCAAAACTCTCCAATATGTTTTAGGCAATTCGTTACAATTACATAAAACAACTTGCATTGCTTCACTCGAAGCTTCTCTTACTAGGCCAACTTCTCTTTCTCTTGCTTCACTCGAAGCTTCTCTCTTAGCTTTACTCAGAGCTATTCTCTTCTCTAGCTTCACTAAAAGCTTTTTAATTCTCCCCTAGACTTACCCAAGTCTAGTTACAACAATTCTCTCAAAAACCCTTTTACAAGGATAAATTCTATAAAGATAAAATTAAAGAGTTGTACAAAAAAAATATTATAAATTAATTGACAATTTTTTAACAAAAAATTTCTTGTTAATTTTCCCAACTTTACGTATGATTTAATGGCTCATACGAAGGCTTTATTTGAGGAACAAACAAGTCCTCTATTTATAGATTTTAATTTAGCTAAAAATAGAAAGTAACTACCCATTATTCCCTTATCCATAATTATACGGATCTTGAAATACAAGGTCAAAACCCACGGTATCTTTTCTCATAAATAAGGGAGAATTAAAAGGAAGCTTGATGCTTAAGCAAAAGCTAATACGGTTCCCTTTCACTAATAATAGGTAGATTAGTTGTAGTTCCCCTTTTCTAATAATAGCTATGATTACCTTTATCCAATATTAGGCACGGTTCCCTTTAACTAATATTAGGCACAGTTCCCTTTTACTAATATTAGGCACGACTCCTTTTACTAACAATAGCTACGGTTCCTTTTAATAACAATAGCTAAATTAGTTACTTCACTAAATATAGATCCGAAATAAAAGCCTTCTAAAAGGATTTAGAAAATCACACGTTAGGTGGTTATAAAATATTTTGCCAATTAACTTAATAAATAAATAATGCAACAAATTAATTTTAACTAATACATCAACTAAAAATCAGAAAATATAATAATCAGAATTTCCAGCAGACGTATCTTCTCTAAACTTCAGTCTGGGAACAATGCACTGTTTTCATTTTCCAGTAGTGTTAGATCATCAAACTTGGGAACAGTAGACCTCCTGTCTACATTTGACATCCTAAGTGATATACCTTATCTAATTTCTTTGGATTCTTTTTACAAGTACACGTTCATAGACTAAGTCATAGGTACTATCAACGATCTTAGTCACGATCGGATATCGACCTGCATACAATCTCTAAAAATACATTTGTTTATATAAAGTGTAGTCATCATCAAAACCTAAGAGGTCCAACAATTATCCTGTTATAGTGTATTGGGGTGGGGAAGTAAGTTATAATGGATCCGATGTTATGTATAATGGAGGATTAAATGCAGTGATGTTTATCCATCGTCAGAATACTAATTTTTAGGTGTTTCATAGCAAAGTCTATGATGTAATTGGGTGTGATCGCAACTCTTTTATGTTAAAAATGGAGATGAAATATCCGGTGACTGGGAAAAATGTGTTAGTCCCGATTAAGAATGATGAAAGCATAAGTACTCTTACTTATGCGGCATCACAAGCCCCTGGAACGGCATTGGAGGTTTATGTTGAATTGGTTGCAAATTTGGGTAATGTGAGGGAAGTCATGATTAGCATGGAACTTTCAGAATCAGGTCCTAGTGTACGCCATGATAAGTTCACAGAAATGTTAACTAACCCAAATTACGTTAATGAGCACTTGGATGAGTTTACCTTTCCAACTCATTCACGTGGCATTGGTGGTGGTGTAATGAACACCTTTTCCACGAGTCACTTGGGTAGGCGTAATGCCAACGAGGTTGACTCTTTAGATCAGGAGGATGAGCATATTGATTCTGATTCAGAGGAGGATGATGACAAAAGAGAAGCTCTAGATGCAGCGATTAGACATGGTGCTCCATCTCAAGACTGGCTTAGAATTGATGAGGTTGATCAAAGATTGATTGATGCATGGATGACCTGGAATGATGACAACTCCATGAATGAAAATGGATACTTTAGGATAGGGTAAGAGTTTAGCTCCTTAGACCAACTTAAGAAGAATGTTAAAGCATGGGCGATTTTTAACAATAGAAACTTCCGTGTAATTGAGTCGGAGCCTTCAAAGTACATTATCTAATGTACTAATGCGGAGGATAAAGGTTGTGAATGGAGGATGCGAGCTATTATGATCGCCACGGGATCATTTAAGATTGTGCGATATAAGGGTCATAATCAAGATTGCTCAGCACATTACAGTGACGACCATCCCCTCCTTACTTCTGATTTTGTTGCAGATCTTATCGTGGATATGATCAGAGTTGATCCAGCGTTCAAGGTGAAGTCAATCGTTAATTTTGAAAAAAATAAATACGGATTTGTTATAACATATAAGAGAGCTTGGTTGGCCAAAAATAAGGCTATAACAAATGTATTTGGGGATTGGGATAAGTCCTTTGAGGAGCTTTCAAGGTACCTGCATGCATTAATGTAATCTAATCCAGGAACAGTGGTGCAATGGGAAATCCAACCGAAAATGGATCCTACCAGAGTGATGTTTCAGAGAATTTTTTGGGCTTTTGGACCATCTATTAAGGGTTTTCCCCACTGTTGTCCCCTTATTTCTATAGATGGTACACATTTGTACGGAAAGTACAGAGGCACACTTATGATTGCTATGGCGATAGATGCAAATTCTCAGTTGTGGAGAAGAGAGCAACGACACATGGAGTTGGTTCTTAGATTGTATAAGGCATTATATCACTAAGAGGGACGGGTTATGTGTTATATTTGATCGTCACAAGGGAATTTTGCATGCAATGAATAGAGTTGGAAAAGGTTGGGAAGAGCCATATGCATTCTATCGGTTTTGTAAACGTCATCTAGCTTCGAACGTCCATAAGAAGTTCAAAAACATAGCAGTTAAAAACTTATTTGGATAAGCTTCTGAACAGACAAAGATTTGGAAATATAATTTCTATATGAATCGCCTTAAAGAGTTAAATGAGGACGCGTATAAGTACTTAGTGGATGGTTCTATTCCTGAGCGCCAATGGACTTTGATTCATGATGGTGGGCATCGATATAGAGTGAAAACTACAAATATATCTGAAGCATTCAATGGCGTAATGAAGGGGCCAGGTGTCTTCCAATCACTTCATTGGTTAGGATGACATTCTTCTAAGTTAACGAATACTTTGCTACAAGGAGGGATTTAGGGAGAAACAGATTAGAGAATGGACATATGTATGCCAAGAAACCAACTGATACGATTGATAAGAATGCTGAAAAAGCACGCTTTCATGATATTAGGATATATGACACAGTACGTGGGATATTTGAGGTCACCACTGGTTGTGGCAACAAGATAGCAGGAAAAGGTGGAAAATGCTACATGGTTGACCTCACAGCAACATCATGCTCCTGTCAAAAACCAATCATGTTCAAGTTACCGTGCTCACATGTTCTTGCAGTATGTCGAGCTCGTAACATTTCGTATGATGCTTTTGTGGACCCTTCGTTTCGCACTACAAAATATGTATCCACATATAAGAAGACCTTTATGCCTGTTCCAGACATGTTCACCTGTGATCCTTGGAATGGTCCTACAGTTGTTTCAGATCTCTCAACTAAGCGTGGAAAGAGTCGTCCGCGATCAACTCATATACGGAACAAAATGGATGCACCGTTGACGCGTCCTCGTAACACATGTAACATTTTTGGATTTAGTGGTCATAATAAGAAAACATGTCCTCGAAGGTCAACAAAGTAAGTTTTTTATAATATTTTGTAATCATGTTGAGTCTGATAATATTTTTGTGAATTTTATAACGCTTATGTATGTAACAGCGTTAATGGCGAAGCCGGGCCCAGTTGATCCATCAGTACTTACGCTTCAGGTGACACACAGGAGCTTAACTGCCTGGGAGGGCTCCACTACCCAGTTGGTTACTCGTCAGCACTACCAGGTGAGTACGTTACATTGAGAGGTCATTGACAGAGTATTAGAGGTAGTGGAATTAGCTGGTTTTAGTTACATTCACAGGTTGTTGGGCGGGGGTTTAGAGCTCGATCGAGCTCTTATCACTGCATTAGTGGAGAGGTGGAGGCCGGAGACTCATACCTTACACCTAACGGTTGGCGAGACAACAATCACGTTGCAAGATGTGGCATTTATAATGGGACTGCCCATTGAAGGACAAGCAGTGATAGGTCATGGAGAGGAAAATTAACCAGCATTAGTTCATGAGCTACTAGGGGTTTAGCCAGAAAACCACCCCACATAGCCAAAGATCATCACTGGATCCTCGTTGAAGTTGACTTGGCTCAGAAAGTATTTCAGCGTGCTAGAGGATGACACGGATGATATTACAATGGATAGACATGCGCGAGAGTACATTTTGTACCTGTTTGGATGCATCTTGTTTCCAAACAAGAGCGGTGATTCGGTGCAGTTGATCTATCTCCCTCTACTAGGAGACTTGGAGCGGGTAGATGAGTATAGTTGGGGAAGTGCTACCCTAGCGTATCTGTATCGTAATTTATATGGAGCATCTCGTAAGAGTGCCAAGGACATTGGAGGCTGCTTGTTGTTATTACAGATATGGTCATGGGAACATATTCATATAGGGAGGCCTATAATTCGGACGATTCGACCCGCTGGGCAACATGATCAGGAAGATGACACAGAGGATTTTGAACCGGTGTTAGGTTCACAGCATCGTCGTGGGATGGATCCTTTAGCAGTAAGGTAGCAACATTCAATTCACTATTCAAATTCAAAATTTCACTATTTTATGATACATTAAAATATTAAACAATGTTCGTTTGTTTGCAGCTGGCTTCGCGTATATCTTTCGAGGTCCCACTTCCCACATACTCTTGTCTACTACAGAGACGCACTTGATCGACAACGGGACGAGCAAGTTATTAACATTTACTATTTGTATTAGTTATGAATAAATTGTATATATTACTGAGTATATTGATTTCTATTACGGATGACATGGCAGCCTTACACAACGGCTAAGATGGAAGCTTTGCCACACATATGTAGATCGGGCCACGAGATTTGGAGATCGCGTTGTCCACTTATTTGCTTTGACATCGTCGAGCTACATCTCCCGGATCGTTTCATGCGTCAATTCGGTTTGGAGCAGGTTATTCCGCATGCCTGTGACACCCAACCTCAATTACATGCGATTGATCGGAGGACTGGGGACAAGAACATTGTCGTACGACATAGATCACAGTTAGATGCGTGGAGTAATTGAGCATCTCGATTAGTTCGAGGGGATAACTACACCGGTCATTGCTCTGGTGCATACATGAATTGGTACAGGCATATCTCCATATTACGCCTAATGTACACCATATTTGCGCAGCCAGGATCACATTACCATCCGACATCTACGTTACTGGTACGTCTTCTTTTAACACTCATAACATATAGTAATACTTTTATGTGATTCTTTTAACAATACAATGATAACATACAGGCCGAGCACATCCGATCGGTGCTTATACAATGTAATGACACGATTCACGGGGCCACTACATCGCCAGTTGATGTGGGGTATCGGCTACATTCTCAGACCCTTGGCTCCATTAACGCGTCATTGACCGATGCATTGAGTCAGTCGGGGTATGAGTACCTCATTTCGACTCCACCCATCATTGGCGAGGTAGATGACACATTCCACACTCCTTCTCCACGGAGTTCGGCCCACCGAGGTAGCTCTTCCGAAGGATCAAGTAATCGGTCCACAAGAGGTCGCGAGCGTTCATCTACTCGAGGTCGGTCTTCCAGATCCCCATCGACATCCGGTGCTATGTCGCCATTCATTCCTCTACCTTCCATGACCACTCCTCTTCCACATCCATCGCCTCCGCAAAGGATCATCACATATCAGCGTGCTAGTCAACGACGAGCTCCTACTCTTAATGTCATTACAGAGGTTGACGAGTATACACCATTATCATCCACCGGTGCGCACAACAAAAGGGGCTGGGGATTATAGTTTAACACACTTTGTATCAATTTATATGCTTTAAACTTCTTGTATCACTTTCCATGATTGTAATATATCTTTGCATTATTTTTATAATTAATGTTTTCAAATCAAGCTGGTTCGTAGTTGATTATTATGGAATAGATGGTATTGAACTAGTTTAATGCAAGTTGTGCTAACTATTTATGGGAATTAAAAGAACAAAATAAAATGTTGCAAGGGCACAGAGCAAATTTGCCAAATGAGATGGCGGTTCACCCAGAGCAAACCGCCACATGAGATGGCGGTTTACTATGCACTGTTCCCAGATAAAACCGCTATCTCATGTGGCGGTTTACTCTTTACCACAAACCGCCATCTCATTTGGTGGTTTTGTCGGGAAAATTTAAAAAAAAAAAAAAAACAAATTTCCACGCGGACGGTAGATTAGGAAATACTTTTTCATTTCATGCAAAGTGAAAAATACTTATGGAATTAGCAATGTTGAGGGATAAGATTCAACAATTAAAAAACATTTATATTTATTTTTCATTAAGTATTAAAATTACTATTTTACCCTTGTTTTATTTCATTAAAACTCAATAGCTTATTCCTCTTGCCTTCAACGTCATCAACATCAGGCATGAGCTGTAGTTTATCACCTGCCACAATATAATTTTGAAATATTAAGTTGAATATTTCAAAACAAACAAAAAATAAGATAGAAAATCCAGGAGTAGTATTAGTAAATCTGAACAAACTAGAAAGCAAGGCATATTTAAGAGTATAACACTACTACCATAATAAAACCCAGAAGAGAAGACCCCATGAAAACCAGATCAAATATCCAATAGCCATTAGGTTAAAGGATCATATTCTTTCTCCAATCAACATTCACTACTCAATACTTCCACCATTTTTCTCCATTTCTAGGTTTTGATATTCAGATCTTGGTTAATTATTTGCAATGCCGGTCCCTGGTGTCGTCGCTCCTCAAACCGAGATCTCATTTGCCTCAACTTTCGTCAGTAGCGCAATTGCAGCTTCTTTCGCTGAGGTAATTTCATAAGTTTCCTCTTTAATTTCCAATTCAAGCTTTCGAAATGGGAAATCATGTATACAGATACTGTTTGGTGTGCTGATTTTTGACTAATTTGGTATTTTGGTGTGATTGGACTAATGTGCAGTTTTGTACGTTGCCATTAGACACTGCTAAAGTGAGGCTTCAACTCCAACGCAAAGGATCTACAAATGATGGAGCAGTTTCAGTCAAGTATAGAGGCGTGTTGGGCACTATTCTTACAATTGCAAAGGAAGAAGGTTTACCTGCTCTTTGGAAGGGGATAGTGCCAGGATTGCATCGTCAATGTCTATATGGAGGCTTGAGAATCGGCCTCTATGATCCTGTCAGTTTCAGATACCTTATTTCTTTTGTATACGTCTATTGTTCTGTCCCCCGCCCCTCAGTTTGCTACTGAAACCGACACTCTCAAAGTAGCTAACTCGAGGGTCTTTATTTATCAATTATTATCGTATTCATATGTCCATTTATCCTCTTATCTTGCAGTTCAAGATGTTCTTCATTGGTACTTTTCTGTTTGGAGATTTTCCTCTACTCCAAAAAATCTTAGCTGCTCTCTTAACTGGTTAGTAATCTACAACTTAATCGGGTTATCAATGCTATGTTTGGGGACAATGAGTGCTTTTGAAAATCTAGAATTGACTCAATAAAATTCAATTGTGGATTTGAGACAATTTCACCATTGGTTTAAAAGTAGTTAAAGTTGAGAATTTGACGATGACTTTTCAAACCTTGTCATTCTCAAATTCTTCATTTATGATTTTATAATTGAAATATACCATTTGAAATGAATTACTTGTTTCCAAACATAATCTTAGTAAATTTGTGATATTTGGCTAAACAACTCATTGGTCTAAGTGTTTTAGTTGGCCAATTTTCTTTTGAACAGGCGCAATTGCAATAATTGTGGCTAATCCAACTGATCTTGTTAAAGTTAGACTTCAGGCGGAAGGAAAATTGCCACCTGGTGTGCCAAGGCGTTATCTGGGAGCCATGGATGCTTATGTTTCTATAATAAGACAGGTAATTTAGTAAGAGAGCTCATTTCTCAAATGAGTTTGCCTTGCCTTGGACACTTGACTAATAAATTTTATGCTACTGCCTACTAGGAAGGACTCTTGGCTCTTTGGACAGGGGTTGGGCCCAATATTGCCAGGAATGCAATCATAAATGCTGCTGAACTAGCCAGTTATGATCAAGTGAAACTGGTAATTCAATATATCACCTTAGGTTTATTAAGGGAAGATCATGTAAATCATCTTCATAATTATAACCTCTAATTAAGCTTTATTCTGATTTTGATCTATGCACTTTTGGTGTATAAAATATTCTTGTTGTATTATTTCTTAGCTTTACATAGCAATAGGAGTATCTTTGGTAGTTTCTATTTTTGTAACTCCTAGTGATTATGTTTCTAATGTACTGAAGTACCTATGGTGCTGTTCTTTTACAAACTCTTGTACCTTTTTATATGGTATTAGTATCCGATCCTATCAAACTATCAAACCCAATAATGGTCATTGCTAAAACTTTAGGCCAACTTCTAAATGCATCAGAAGAACCTACGTTTGAAGTACTCCATGAACTTATAAACAAGGAATTAATCATCCAAAACAAACAACAAGACCATGCAATGCTTGCTACTGCCTTCTTTGCGCACACATAACAGTCCACTTGTGACTCTTAACCAACGACAGTCTCCACCAGGTAATACTTCCAACCAAATCTCTAAACCAGTTAAACCGTTTTTAGGAAAATGCCATTAGTGTAGAGAGCTAGCCCATGTCATTGTTAAATATCCAATATTTATAAAACATTTTTCTTCCTCATCCTCCATCTAACCACTCATTCAAACCTCAAAGTAACATTGTCAACTTTAATGACCTTGATATTTCTTCATCATGACTTCTTGATATTGGGGCCTTCCGTTTGTGACTAATGACTTAAAAAATTTATCACTTCACACTCCTTATGGCACGGAAGAATTACTCGTATGTGATGGTATGTGCCTCAAAATTTCTCATATAAGCTCTATGAATCATAGTCAATTAATAGTTACAAACATTCTTGTTGTTCTTGCTATGACAAAAAATGTCATTTCTATATCTAAATTGTGTGAAGATAATGATCACACTGTCACATTCTCATCCAATATGTTTTTTTTATTACTAATAATAAAATACATAGTACTCTCTTCCAAGGACCATCCACTGAAGGCGTCTATGTGGTGTCTTCATCTTTACCTTAAACTTACGCCATCTCCAAGTCTTCTTCCCATTAAAACAAGGGAAATTTCACATGGTAGCATCCAGTTTTCATGAAACGCCAGTGGTAATACTTTTGTAAGATTTTTCCACATGGTAGCATCCAGTTTATGCACTATCTAACTGCCGTAGCATTTTCCGTTAAATTCTTGTTAATTTCAATTTAATTCATCATTTTGTAAGATTTTTCCACATGGTAGCATTTAGTTTTTGCTCTCAAATGTTTAATTCACCATTTTAACGTTTAATTCAGCGATTGATTTATCAACGCCCTCAAATGTTGTAACAATTAAGTAGATATGTATTAATGCTTGGAATGCACCTTTTGAACTTATGAAATGCACCTTTTAAGCTTATAAAATGCACCTTTTGAATTTAGTGTTTGTAATGGACCTTTTGAACTTTATTATGCCAATAATTTGAATGAAAATAAAATTGCTACAACACTTAAGGGCGTTGATAAATTAATCGGTGAATTAAACGTTAAAATGGTGAATTAAACATTTGAGAGCAAAAACTGGATGCTAGCATGTGCAAAAATCTTACAAAATGATGAATTAAACGGAAATTAACAAGAATTTAACGGAAAATGCTACGACAGTTAGATAGTGCATAAACCGGATGGTACAATGTGGAAAAATCTTACAAAAGTGCTACCACTGGCGTTTCATGAAAATTGGATGCTACCATATGGAATTTCCCTTAAAACAAAAATCAGAGGCGTAATCAGTCTATATGCTATAAGGCTTTAGTTGAGAAAATTTTCAACTACCTCTTATAATGTTGTATTTTGACAATGGAGGTGAGTATGAGGCCCTAAAGTCTTCACCCATGCACATATGCCCTTAGATTATCATCCACATGCATGTAGCACTGTTGTTTACCTTATAAACAGGCTTCCCACATCCACCTTAAACAATGACTCCCCATATTTTCGTCTCTTTGCTACTCAACCTAACTATCATAAATGAAAAAGTTTTGGGTGTTTTTTTTCCATAGTTAAAACCTTACACAACTCGCAAACTGAAACCCATGTCAAAACCATGTATTTTTATTAGGTATTCTCCTACCCAAGTGCATATTATTGCCTTGAATTAGATACCATGCGTGTGTACACTTCACCCCATGTTCATTTTATTTTTCGTTTTCTACTAAACACAATTTCACGCATACTTTGCAAAGACTCTTTATGAATGGGTACCACTATCTCTTAACATACTCCCTGAACCCGCAACTCAAGACAACATCTAATGCCTCTACCCCACCTAATTCATTGCCTTCTCCACAACAACATAGTCATCCAGTTTTTCTACAATAACAACCTAATCCTCCATTACCTTACCTTATGACCACACATTTACAACAAGAAATACGCAAACCAATACAAAAGCTAAATCTCAATGCTCAACTATTTGAAGTTGACCTCCCAAAAAATATAACTCGAGCTTTGAAGAGCCAAATCTGGAGAGAGGCCATGGAAACTGAAATGGAGGCCTTACTTAAGAATGAAACATGGACCTCTGCTCCACCCTCTCCCTCTCAAACTTATTTGGATACAAATGGTTATTTCGAACCAAACGAGACCTACATGGAAATCACAAAACCCGCTATCGTATAGTCAAACCCGCTATCGTACGTCTTGTTCTCCTTAGCCGTGAGCAACAAATGGGTATTACGTCAACTTGACATAAATAATGTTTTTCTTCAAGGGACTCTTTAGGATGATGTATACACCATACAACCCCCTGGATTTGTTGACCCTTATCATCCTTCCTATATTTGTAAACTTAAGAAAGCTCTATATGGGATGAAGCAAGCACAACATGCTTGGTATACCATGCTCAAAATTCACCTCCTAACTATGGGCTTCCGCAATGCAATTCTGATTGAGATCATCATATATCTTCTCATTTACGTCGACGATATCATTCTCACTGGAAATACTACTGTTGCCCTCAATAAATTCATTGTCACCTTAGCAAATAGATTTTCTCTCTAGGACCTTGGAATTTTATCCTATTTTCTTTGGGTCGAAGTTCTTAATCAACCCAAAGGCCTTTTGCTTAGACAAAATAGATACATTATTGAGCTCTTAAACAAAGCCAACATGGAAGAATGCAACTCTATTGCAACCTCTCTTCCTACAAATCCTTCCTTAAGAATACAAGGCAAACCCCTTGATAATCCCACTCACGCTTTGATAGACAATCTTCTATATCTTTGCCTTACTATGCCCATATATTTCCTTTGTTGTCAACAAACTTTCCCATTACCTGCAGCATCCAACTGATGATCATTGGCAATTTATTCATCGCCTCTTGCGCTATCTAAGTGGTACACTACATATGGGTATAACAATCTATGCAGATTCTTCGAGCTCGCTTCACGCTTATTTGGATGCTAGTTGGCTCGTGATAAAGAATAAAGATGATTGTATTTCCACCACTGGATACATTGTATATCTTGGTCGCAATCCTGTTAGTTGGACCTCACGTAAACAAAAGACTCGAGCTAGATCCTTGACTAAAGCAGATAACAGGGCGACTACTAGTCTGCTAATACTGCTGAGCTACTATGGGTTACAAATTAACTTCAGGAACTTAGACAAAGTTTGCCTCACCAATCAGTTATTTATTGCGATTATGCAGGAACCACTTATGTATGTGCCAACCCTTTGTTTCACTTTAAAATGAAGCACCTTTCCCTTGACTATCATTTTGTTCGTGAAAATGTGCAAAAGGGTAACCTTTTTGTGTCCTACACATCTACTCAAGATTAGTTAGCCTATACACTTACCAAACCGCTCAACATCAACTCTTGAGTAACAAAATTGGACTCTCTCATTGACAGCCCATTTTGAGGGAGAGTATAAAGGGCAGATCATGTATATCATATTCTCCTTAATTATAGCCTCTTGTTAAGCTTTATTTTGACTTTAGTCCATGCACTTTTGGTATATAATATATTCATGTTGTTTTATTTCTTAGTTGTTACATAGCAATAAGAGTATCTTTAGTAGTTTTTATATTTGTAGCTCCTAATGAATATCTTATGTACTAAAATACCTATCGTGTAAAATGAGTGAAACACATGTTCTTTACTTCTTTCACAAACTCTTATACCCTTTAGAAGGTTTACCAACTGGAAGTTTTGTCTTGTATCTGTTTTTCTCCTTATAATTTTATAAAATATGCAGACTATATTGGCGATTCCAGGATTCTCAGATAATGCACTTACTCACATAATGGCTGGTTTAGGTGCAGGGTTTTTTGCAGTTTGCATTGGATCTCCAGTGGATGTGGTGAGCTTGCTTGGCGCATGCACTTTGTAGTATATTCTAATTAATACTATTTTGAGGACGTTTTAGCTGGGCACTGTTAATTTCATCTAATTGATGTCAACCTAGGGTTATTTGGTGGATAGCTTTTGTGCGTATATTCAAGATAGTAAAATGAGTTTGCCAACGTTTCGATTTTAATTTGTCCCTTTTGCTTTGCAACATTTTAATTTTGGGTAATGTTCCCACTACTTTCATTAATTCTCACCACACATGTGCTCTTATTCTATCTCACTTTTAATCTTACGTGATTTAGTTGTCTCTACCATTTTCTTAAACCTTGTGTAGTTGTGGTCTGTTGCATTATTAAGGGGACAAATGAAGTATGATATTGAGATGAGTCAATGACACGTCACTTTTTGATAAATAATCTATGACCTATCACCTAAAATAGCTTATAAGCTAATCACTCAACATCAGCATGGATCAAGCGCTATTTTAATTTGTTTTTAAATATGTTATCAGGTGAAATCGAGAATGATGGGAGATACAACCTATAAAAGCACAATTGACTGTTTCATCAAGACATTAAAGAATGAGGTACATAAATGCTCTTTGATTTGCGATTTGTTAGTATAAGTTGGTGAAGAAAATAAATACAATGGAGTAAGTAATTTGTTTTGAGTATATTAGATTTTCTATTTACCTCAATAGGGGAATATCTAGTTCCAATATGGAAACTTATTAACTCTTACCTGTAGGGGATATTTTACTTTTGACACATAGTGTGTTTACACTCTGACAATATTATTGTGCAGGGACCGAATGCATTTTATAAAGGATTTCTCCTTAATTTTGGCAGATTAGGATCATGGAACGTGGTCATGTTTTTGACATTGGAACAAGTAAGAATATACATTATACATGTTGCTTATTGGTGTGCATTTAAAAAGGTTTAGCTCAGTTTAGTTATACTTAATATTTCTCTTTCCCGTTTTGTTCTTTCGATGAGGTTTCTTTGTGTCTGAATGCTGGTCTAACATTGAATGAACTTCATGTTGTGTGAATTTTCTGTGTATTCTTCGCCATTTGTTTTCACTAATTGCAACTACAGGTCACTTAAGCTATTGTGTGTTTATTTTACAGTTCATAAAATCTGTTCTCAATTGCCCTTCCTTGAGTGCTGATTCCACTTGTTCTTGCTTTCCTCTTTCACAAATTCTTTATGGTTAACTGTAGATAATAAGCATATGACTAATGGTCAAGACCCTAACTAGACAAGACCTAGTATGTAATTGGCTCGGAATTGGTTTTGATCTTTGACACTGGCTGTATTGTCAATTTTTTGGTCTACTGGGATGGCATATTTTTGGAAAAATAGGCCCGAGAAACATCCTGTGTATCTCTGATGCTGTAACAAATTCGTAGTCAGTTCAATTGGATCTGAACAAGTCTGCTCAGGGCTCACACATTTATTCCAAACCATCAGGCTCTCATAGCATATTGGTATTGCTCGGGTAAGCTTGGCATGGACAGGCTACTGGTCCCTTTTTATTAAAGTGTAACACGTCTATTTGCAGTCTTTCGCTCTTGTATAATTCACCAACAACATATCTAGTTAGAGATTGTACGGTGCTTTGACTTTATATCAATGAATGTTAGCCAGTGCTCTCTGATTCGTGTTAAATTATAGTATTGATGAAAAAGCAATCCTATAGCTAAATAGAAATTTGTAGTTTGAGTTTGTTATTCTTATACAATTGCACTATTTTACCCCTTGATCATCCTAGAGAATCAATGCTTGTTTGACTGTTATGTATATGCGTTCCTCTAGCTGCTAATGTTTTGAAAACTCAACTGTTTGTAATGTGTAGCTGCGCCTTCTATGATTTGTTGTACTCCTTGTTACTATTAGATTCTTAAGTAATGAGTTAGAACTTAGATGACTTAGATCCTTACATCTAAAAATCACCCACAAACAGTTGGCAACGTTGAGGAGGATACATAAAATTCCCTACGCCTACTTGATGGTTAAGTAGGATTTGCATGCAGCAAACAAATCCTTAATGAATATCTAAACAAAAAGTTACATGGTATTCTTCACTTTCTTCATTGAGTTTGCATATATGAACTCCATTCGAAGAAATTGCTTTTATTTGATAATATTACTCCCTTTGGTTGTATTTAGTTGCAACACTTCCCCGTATTGGTTGTTCTCTCTTGCAACATTTAAGGCCATACATTTTCGAACTGTTCCCAACTTATCCCCTTAAACATCATACCAAAGTTTAATAAATATGAATACTATTGAATTTATTATAGTGGTGGACTTTGAGAGTCAACCACTATAGACCCATCTCTCTTCTCCAACCTTCTTAGTTCTCATGAGGCTTCAGCTTCGAATCTCTCTCCTCGAATCAAACTCCCAGCCTTGACCGTCTAGATGGGTCAATTTCAGACTTTCGAGACATAGATAAATCTCCATTTATGAATTGCTAGACTTTTTTTATATCTATCTTTGTAAGCATTTGGAACTTCATTTGCTTACTTGCATTTCTGCATGGAACAGGTCAAGAAGATCTTGCAAGGGCAAGCCTAGGCTAGTACTAGTGTACAGCGTTCTAGTCCGTCAGCTTTGCAAATCATAAGCAGAGTCATACCATAGCTTTGGATGTGCTGGCCCCTTGCTTTTTATTGGAGATTTACGTGTTCGATCCTATTTGCATACAGCCATACATACAACTGTTCCTGAGAAGTTCGAAGAACAAGATAAAAAGAAAATCGAATCCCCTGGAGGCTGGAGTATATATTTATTTTCTATGTTAACAGAAGTCCCTTCAGCAAATATCCTTTGGAAAGTTGACATTATTATTCTGCCTTGTAAATTTGAAGCTTTTAGGTAGAATGCACACTATATTCTTTATTTTTGTCATCCTTCATAATACCGTTGTACCATAAAAATCTTAGCTTTGGCATCTCATTTGTATTGCAAAGATTGGAACTCCAGAAAGACACCTGAGTTACTGTTATATCACACATTTCTAATGGAGATCTAGGTAAAAATACCAAGCAACTCAGAAGGGTAGCGTCCCATGGATATCATATCCTTGAATATAGAAAAGCATTCTTTTTGGAATTTGGATCGCATCTGAAGAGAAAGAAGGATAACCGTCCCCAATCTTTTAGGATTAGGTTGTGTATCGTTTCCATATAGAAGTAGACATGGGATTGAAGGGTGTGTTTAGCAACTAAATTTAGTTTGGTGATGGAGTGGCCTGGTGCTTGTAATTCCGGTTGATCAGTGGTGGAAAAAAAAGCTTCGATGAATTAGACTACAGTCGATGAAGACAATAAGTGAGATATAAAAGATTTTAGGGTTTCTCTAGCTTGCTTCTGTTTCATTTTAGTGTTGGGGAAGTTGGAACTGCAATGAAAATGGCAAAATGTAAATGAGTTTGAAAGGATCACTTTAAGAATCCTATGTAAGTGTTCTCTAGAATGGGGTTGAATAGTGTATAGTGGATTTTTGCAAATGGTGTTTTAGGACTCCTAAGTCCTAACATAATTTTTCATATGTCCTAAATAGACATTTAAGAACTATTTTAGAGTTTTCTTAGAAACTCAATAATGGACAGAGTTAATGAGAAAATAAAGACGAAAATATAAAGGGTCAAAACAAAGTATGTAAGGAGTTCAATCCCTAAAAGTGTTTACGTCTCCACCTTCGAGTTTTTCTCAACCGGGCTTAGGATTTCTAATGCTTACTCTTTTTATTACTCTTTTGACTTTGTTGTAAGCTTCACACTAGCAAGAAGAAGTCCCCTTATTCTCTAGGCTAAACACTTTAGTGTCACCTCTATCAGTGCTTCCTATATACTCACCAAGTAACTAAAAAGAATAACTTAGTCACTCAAGTACTAACACTAACACCTCTACAATACTTAACAAAGTATAAACAAGACAATCTTATTTTATTAGACTCTCATGCTCAACACTTCATAAAATTAGTGTTTTACTTTTACGAATAAACCTTGGTCCAAGAAAAAACGCAAATCTGAATTTGTGATAACAAGAAGACTAAATAAAAACATTTGTAAATCTCTTCTTGTTTGAATATGAAGCTTTTAGAGCATTGATGTTTCAGATTTGTGTCTCTCGTTTTCTAAAGATCAACTCCCTATTTATATATTTTATATTAAAGAAAATTTCACGTGGTAACACTTTTGTAAGATTTTTCCATATGGTAGCATTAAATTTATGCCTTACCTAACTGCCGTAGCATTTTTCTTAAATTCTTATCAACTTCTATTTAATTTACCACTTTATGTTATTGTATAGGGTTGTCAACTTGCCATGTATTGTTTGCTAAGGTCCCGCCTCCATCTCAAGCGCATGATGAGGAGTCCTCTTTGAGCATCGGATGTTTGGTGGGTTCTTAGATTTTGAACTGATTTTGTATTGCTTTGGCTTATTTTTATGGAATTTTAGAAAATTTACCTTGACAAAACAAATTGTTATCTTATGTTCTTCAAATTAGCATATAAAGTGATATCAATAAAATACAAATACATACAACTTCAAAAATATAAAATATCATATTGTAATTTAAATTCATCAATTAATAACTTAACACCTTCCATTTTTGTAAAATGAGAATCAATTTGCATTTAAATTAATTTCAATATGTAATTCATACCCTAAAATTTGAAACTTAAAATGGTCAGTTTTAAATTAATGTTATAAAGTAATATCAACATCTTTATTGTATCAATTTGGAATTATAAACTTTAAAACATTATCTCCATCTTCATTATTACAACATCCACCAGCACCTTCATGACCACCTTCACCACCAACTTCAATAGAACCTTCAATAGCACAAACTATCAGTCAGTGTTTTTATCAGGCACAAACTCCATTTGAACATTGTAAATTGGAAGATCTTCAAATTGAATTATCCCATTTCCAAAACCCGCCTCTCCCTCTTTCTCCTCATTAAATCTAATCTATAGAAATTTTTTAGATATTTTCCTTATGAATGGAAGGGTTCTTTGTGTTTCTGTTGTATATGTGACTTTAATTTTATTAATCAAATATATAAAATAAAGTTACACAGACTTAGTAAGTTGGTTACAAAGACATATGACAAGTTCAAACCATTGCTTTACATACACCAAATGTGAACTTCATCATCGAGAACACCATATATCGAACATAGTAACATGAAGATTTTGTATGTAATCTGATATTAATTTTAGGCGAGATGCTCTATCCTAAAATATCATTTTCTCCATACTATGGTTCTTGGGAATATAAACCAGAAATATGTTCCGAGATACAAAGAATTACACTAAATTCCTAGCACAAGGAACTCAGAACGACATGAGAAAAACTTAAGTGGAAGAAGAAACGGAAATTTACAATCGAGGATTGCAAGTTCTCTATGTAAAGTACTAGAGAAGAAAAGAAAAATCAGAAATTACATGTATATTCCATGTACATCTCATGTAAGAAATAACTTACACATGCCTTCTATATTTATAGAAAAGCATACAACCGTTCATGAAGTAATATGTCACTTTATGAAACACAAGATTGATTCACGAACTAATGCCGTCTTTCAACCAAACCATCCCAATATATTTGGTTAATATAACCATATTTAACCGTTGGTAGTTATATTAAAACTAACGAAACGGACAAACTAACATTGCAAAGAAAAACTCGCAAAACAGTGCGCAACTTGCGGGCCGCGACCTACTATTTCCACAAATAGAAACTTTCTTTCCTTTCTCGCGAGCCGTGAGTTATTTCACGATCCGTGAACACTACTTTTTGCTCAAAACATAAACTTTGCAACTTTGGGAGTATTCATAAATTAATTTATTCAAATTAATTATTTAATTTAATTAATTATAATTTCCGATGACTATTATACGCTCTAAATGACAACAATCCTCCCCCATTTAGAGTGTATAACCCTTTTCTTCTTTCATAATCTATAATCTCCAACCCATTTCATGCATCAATGTCAATGTCCTTCCAGATTGAATTGACACCTAGTACCACGCATCTTTACAATTGATCATATCCCCTAATGTCCTTCCGGATTAAATTAAGCAGATATATCCAACCAATTGAAGGAGTAGTACACATGAAATAATTCATTAAACTTACATTTGTGACACTTTAAAGGCCATGTGTCCATATCTATTCATAAGTTCAATGAAATCATAAGTATGCCCCTTGATTTCATTGAGGCGGTCAAACCCCAAACTTATATAGGTAGCTTCTCCTTGTTATCATGCTTTCGTGAATAAAGCACTCAATCTAGAGATCTTCTAAACTCTAGAAATTGGAGACCTCGAGGGACTACTCTACTACCTCGTCATTCAACATCACGAACAAAGCAACTAAAAATCACTTAAGTGTTGCTTTCCAACATCTGATGAGCGATCGATCCACATTGAATTCAAGACTAGATGTTTTTTCTAGCGTCGAATTGGGTTTCGCTCATGGTGTTAAAGAATGGGCATTCCAATTTCATTAAACCATGAAATTTCTAGACTTAGTAAGAATACTTTGTCTAATTTTGAACTTTGTTCACATAGTCAAGAAATGTGATCCCTCCTTTGATACGCCCTAATTTTCGGCTTTGCCTCAATTAGATGTCATAGCATTATCAAAGTTACACTCGACTATCAATACTTTATACAAGCCTCTTGTCAATCACACTAGATTATTTTGTGCACAACTTTGGCTTTAAACATCACAAAGATGAGTATTTTTAAACTATACAGTTTACATATTTGTCTAAATCGTGACAAATAACATTAATATCATAGTGGAATAAGTTAAAACTTTGTTTGTTTCTTGGGTGATCGAAACTTGGTATACCTCCCCCACAAACATATATATACTTTGATCAACATAGAGAATGGCCAATTCACTAAAGATCAAACTTATTCTTGAGTACTTCTTCAAACTTGAAGAACTTCCACTATAAGATTAACTAAATCCATGGTACAACATAAGCATTTTGAAATATTCAAATAATTTTCCTATAAAGGAACTTTAAGTTGTAAGTAAAACTTTACTTGACAACTATAAAACAATTTGAATATTGTATAAGTCAAAATTACATCCAATTTATATAATCATTCCAAATATTTAGGAAATAGTTTCAACTGGAAGACATGAGGGTAAAATTTTGGACGTTACCTTAAGTATATATAAAATACTTATTTCTTAGTCTTTAAACTTTTATGTTAAAGTTCACTTAACATTTACCTCCCCCATTCACTTCATAGAAGGAATATGATATATTACTTTGTCAACTTTACTTATACAATTCCAAAATAAATATATCATAATTTACAAAAATATATGATACAACATACCATATGAAAATAAAAATAATTATTTAATCATTGTATTTTCTGTAAACTTATTGAAATAAATTCAATAATCTATTATCATAAATCTTGAACATTATTACATGTTCACCAATCTTCATATATAATATGAAAATGTATAAATAACATATTGTTATACTTACTTGGAGATTAACTTACTAAAATTCAAACATTATTCCCTTGATGAACACATCAATACTTACTTCCTTTTAAAAAGCCTAAACTTATATGATACTAAGTAACATGGGTAAACCTTCATATTAGTAATATGAATACAATATTAAGAACTTTTACTTTGAAACCTTTAACAAATCCAATCTTTGTTAAAACTTTTTCCTTAAGAAAGCAAACTTATATTTTTCTCCTTTAGAAATAAATACTTTATCAAAAGATTAGCAAATCAATCTAAAAAAAGAATCAAAATGTCATAACCATTTGTACAAACTTGTAGGTATTTAAACCTATCTATCATTGAAAATAAATTTCCAAATAAATATTGCATAACTTAGTATTATAATCAAATATCATTGATATATAATATCTCTTGTTCTAATAAATAGAACTCATAGTAGATGTTATAAATAACATAATCTATATAGATGCATCCTTATTTTGAACCTTGAGATAATTCAAAATAAATTTCCTTTGTACAAAAATAATTAGGACTTTTCTATAAAAATAAACACTTTAAACCAAGGAAAACATTTAATATCAATTTTAACTTAAATAGTTAAATTCTTTCTTATTTTCACACCAAATTTATTTGGCGTTTATCCGACAATATAAAAAACCTTAACATACCCATTAAACGAAATAAAACATATTTAGTACTTTCCTCCAAAATAAATTTTAGTATATAACTTAACATATACTCATGCAAATAATGCACATCTTGAAAATCAAAGTAATAACATATTATGAAATTTTAATTACCATAATAAAATTATAAAGTGATGACTTATACTCTCGATCAAGAGTAACATATGAATTTCAAATAATACATTAATCAACGTAATAATGAAAGAATTCATATCTTGCTTTAATTAACAAATCAATATTTATATCATATAAGATTAAGCCATCATATATATCAAAATGAAACTTGACAAATTTGTCTTTATCGTTTATTTGATATATAAAATTACTTATATCATCATTAAACCCTTTAATAAATAAAATTTCGAGTTTAAAATAATGTTGACAACTTTCAACATTTGTACAATAACATTATTAGATTTTCAAATTCCCAATTCTTATTTTTCGCCACCCTTTTCATTTTAGTGCCACCCCCAATGAAATTACGAATTTGCCTCTGGACTTTAAAAATTACGAAATTGCTACTGCACTTAAAACCTCTATAAAACACTTCAAATTCACTCAATAGCACTCTTATCACTTCCAAAAACTCAAAATCTTCACATAAAATTAATCGGAACTAAAACTTTGGAATCGAAGTCGTTAACAAAAAGTCGAAATAATTTCTAAACAAATTCATTCGAAATTAAAAAAAAATAAAAAATAAAAAATATATCAGTCGCACAAAAAGTGCGACTGGTATGAACATTTTTTTTTTTAAAAAAAAAATTTTGAATGAATTTGTTTTGTTTAATTAATTTATTTAATTAGTTATTGTTATTTAATAAATGTTGTAATACATTATATTATGATAATGTTTTTATAAGTATTTTTTTAATTTAAAGTGGAAATTTATAAAAAAAAAAATCAAACTAGTCGCACAAAAAGTGCGACTGTACTTAGGTATGGTCGCACTTTTTGTGCGACTGGTTTGAATTTTTTTTTTCTTTTTTTTTAAAAATTTCGAATGAATTTGATTTGTTTAATTAATTTAATTTGTAAGTTATTGTTGTTTAATAAATGTTGTAATGCATTATATTATGATAATGTTATTGTAAGTGTTGTTTTTTAATTTAAATTTGAGAAAAAGGAAAAAAAATTATTCCAGTCGCAATTTTTGTGCGACTGGATTTAAATTTTTTTTTTTTTTACTTTCGAATGAAAATTTTTTTATTTTTTATTTTCTATTTTATTTTTTTATTTTTTAATTTCAAATGAATTTATTTTGTTTAATCAATTTATTAAATTTTAGTTGTTTAAATATTTATGAATGTAATAATTGTTGATTTGTTTGTAATTGTGAATTATTTTGGTTGTTAATAATTTATATGATTGCAAGTGTTTATAGTAAATTAACTTAAATGTTTATTAAATTAATATTGTAAGTGTAATTAAAATTAATATAACTTAATTTAATTTTTTATGCTTTTAATTTTTTATTAATAATAATTAAAATATGAAAATTGTAGTAAATGGCTGGAAATCAAGGAAAAGGAAAAAGGGTTTTTTAGAGGGTTATTAAGCGGCAATAGTTCTAGGCCGACTTTACTGAGATGGGATCCCCATGAAAGGGGGGTCACGGGATCTGCAAGGCGAACAAGGCAAGCAAGGCAAGAACAGGCAGCCAGACATAGTCAGGACCCAACGTTCAACTATCCTAGACCATGTGCGTAGTCGCTTTGAGCGCTAGAGTAGCCTACATAGTCATACGGTCGGCTCAAGTGACGATGATACTGATTACGACGATTCTGTTAGTCGGGAGGAGTCTGTCAGTCAGGAAGAGTCTGCTGGTCATTCTGTTGATTGGACGCTCGTCAAAGGGCATGCCGGTCAGTTAAAGATTAGAGGGCATAGCGCGGCTGGCACTTCTGATCACGCAGGAGTCAGCCAGGTTGAGGATGCGGCTCCACGGGGGAGGAGGCGCCCACAGTCCGCGAACATGGACTGGTTGATCACATCACCCCAGCCCGGGGGCCCTGTTGATACCACTTTAATACCCAGCTACGGTGGGCACGTAGCAAAGGTTATATTTGAGGGATTGGAGCACACCCCTCTGATTTTGGAATGTCGTCCTAGGAAGAGGACGTTGGATGCAATCATCACACTTCAGGACATGTCTGATGAACTATACAGGGTGTTACCTGCCACTCCTCTTGGTCATCTACCGTATATAATGCACCAGCACATTGATAGTGCTCTTATTACGACATTTGTGGAAAGGTGGCAACCTAATACCAACACCTTCCACATGCCGTGGGGGGAAATAACCATAATGTTGCACAACGTGCAACGCATCTTAGGAATTGGCATTGACGGTTCACTTCCCGTTGAACCGTCTAATCGTGACTGGCAGTTTGGCCTTGCCGGCCTATTTGGGGAGCCATTGTCGGAGCTGCGTGTAAAATTCATATAAGCAAACTGTAAAACTTTCCCAACAAAATTGTCGATTTTGACAAAATTTGTGGTTGAAACTTTCAGACTTGCCATACTTATTTTAGAAATATGATGTTTTAGATTGTTGTATATGTGACTTTAATTTTATTAATCAAACATATAAAATAAAGTTACACAAACTTAGTAGGTTACAAAAACATATGACAAGTTCAAACCATTGCTTTACATACACCAAATATGAACTTCATGATCGAGAACACCATATATCGAACATAGTAACAAGAAGATTTTGTATGTGACCTGATATTAATTCTAGGCGAGATGCTCTTTCCTAAAACATCATTTCCTCCCTACTATGGTGCTTGGAAATATAAACCGGAAATATGTTCTGAAATACAAAGAATTACACTAAATTCCTAGCACAAGGAACTTAGAACGACATGAGAAAAACTTAAGTGGAAGAAGAAACGGAAATTTACAATCGAGGATTGCAAGTTCTCTATGTAAAGTACTAGAGAAGAAAAGAAAAATCAGAAATTACATATATATTCCATGTACATCTCATGTAAGAAATAACTTATACATGCCTTCTATATTTATAGAAAAGCATACAACCATTCATGAAGTAATATGTCACTTTATGAAATACAAGATTGATTCACAAACTAATGTCGTCTTTCAATCAAACCATTCCAATATATTTGGTTAATATAACCATATTTAACTGTTGATAATTATTTTAAAACTAACGAAACGGATAAACTAACTTTGCAAAGAAAAACCCGCAAAACAGTGCACAACTCGCGGGCCGCGACTTAGGTTGCAAGCCGCGACTTACTGTTTCCACAAACAGTAACTTTCTTTCCTTTCTCGCGAGCTGTGAGTTATTTCAAGATCCGTGAACACTACTTTTTGCTCAAAACATAAACTTTGCAACCTTGGGATATTCACAAATTGATTTATTCAAATTAATTATTTAATTTAATTAATTATAATTTTCGATGACCATTATATGCTCTAAATGACATATAGAGGAAAGCTTTGCAACCTTGGGATATGAGACGGTCTTACTTTGAAACGCATCTCATACATGGACTAAATAGCCTAATAATATAGAGGAAAACTTACCCTGAATAATACAACCTTTCATTGATTTCCCTACAATAATACGAACGTTCAATTAACCCTGAATAATACGAAGTTTGATATCAGTTTTCCGGTAGTATACCTTACCGATTTGTAACGGCAAAATAGGTCAAATAAGACTGTTGTATCAGAATGTCATCCCCTAACTTTATATCCTTCATTTTATGTAGCTTTTTATTTTACTTCTTTCCAATTTCTTACTTTATTCTTCCATGTTTTTTACTTCTTCCAATTTCTTTTCATTTTTTATACTATTTTTTTACTTCTTCCAATTTCTTCTCATTTTTTTCCTTTTTCATTTTCAAAGGTAAACTATTTGATGTTAAAGATGTATTCCCCTTCATCATCATCTCAATATAGAACATCAATTGCAAAAGGAATTCCTGTATGTAAACATGATTTTGTTGCTAAATTACAAGTTGCCAAAAAAGGAATAAGGATTGGTGAGAGGCTTTATGGATGTGCATTTTGACCAGTAAGTATATATAATCTCCTATAGCTTTAATTTGTCTAATGGTAATTTTTAAATTCTTTATCAATTAGGGTTTCATGATTTGATTTGAAATGTAGGTACAAGATTGTAAATTTTTTAAGTGGAAAAAAGATAAAGAGTATTAAAGTGGAATTTCAGTTTGTTTGGAAGAAGAGAAAGCTATGTTGATTGATAAACAAATGAAATTAAAGGCCAAGAATGCAAAATTGAAGAAAAGTGAAGCTATGTTGAAATTGGAAGTTGTAAAATATGTAAATACACAAAAAAGCATTAAGTTTTGTACTTGTTGCATCTTGGGTTTTATTTGGATTGTTCTTATTTATTTTAAGCTAGGTATAAGAATTTGATCATGTAATGAAACTTCATGTATTGAAAATTCAATCTAATAAAAAAGAGCAATAAAGTTTCTTCTTATCAAGAACTGTAGCTTCAATCACATACATGTTATAGCCAAAATGTTACCTTACATAGATAAGCATGCCTTACATATATAAATACGAAATTGTTTTTCAAAATGTAAAATTTTTGACCAATGTTCTCAGCCATAGATCCATAATGTTAACTTAACATATACAAACATACGAAATTGTTTTCCAAAGGAGAAGCAAAATAACAAAAAGTCTTGCAACATCAACTCTTTGTTGTCGATGCTTGGGTTGATACTATTTCAGGAGGGTTCTTCTTTGGCTTTCCCCATTTAGAAGTAGCTACACCACTCCTTCTGCTTGCACTACCAGTCTTACCCCCTCTACTCCTTTCCACTGTTCTAATTGTCTAATTGCCTATATATGCCTAAAGAACTAGATTGTGCAGACATGTTGTGATGGGATAAGTCTGGTGTGATGGTTGCTACATCAACAACTTTTTTGGGGTTCCTCTACATCTCTTCTATGGAGGTGGTTGCTCAACCGCTTTACCCTTCTCCAGACACTTTCTTTCGTTATGTCCAACCTTATTGCAAAATGCCACATATCATTTAAAGGTCGTGTCTTGAGAGCTTCCCTGGTTTTTGAGGATCTTCATGCGGACCCTTATCTGTTTTTTTGTGCTCTACCAGGACCAATCTTGATTGGAAGAGGATCAATAGGTTGTCAATTTTAGGCCAATGCCTCTCCCTAATGCAAGGATTATTGTTTCCTTCATAGGCTCTCAAAGATGCCTCTTTGGTGTACCACTTATCAACGTAAGGCTCAACCTCTTTATGCAAGTAAAAACATGGATGCAACACCGTGACAAAATGGAATTCCTCTTAAATCTCATTTCTTACAAGTTCAAGTTTTATTTTCAATATCGACCTCTAAAGCATCAATATAATGTGCTACCTGGAAACGATTTGATGTTGAAGGAATGACAGTGCACTTAGCTGCTTTTTGCCTCTCTGTATCTAACAATTTTTGTACTTTTGGACACAACAAACCCTTTTACTTGATCAATGCCTTTTCCTTTTTACTAGCCTTCCTCTTTATTATCATTGATCTAATTTGAACAAGCATGTCTATCAAGTGATTTAAGCTTGCATCTATAATGTAGTTGTTGAAAGTTTCAGCCATATTTCTCAAAATAACATCAAACTTTCCTTTTAGCTTGGCAAATGACCTACAAAACAAGTGTAGACCACATTTCTTGAAAGCGTCAACAAAAACTGGATTTACATTCTCCATCTCATCAATTGCTTCTTTGACCACGTTTGAGCTTTAAATTGACGACTTGAATTCATGTTTCTTTGACAAGTGTGTTCACCATTAACTTTCTTGACAACAAAGGAAGCTCATATTTCATCCCAACTAGCATAGAACTTAAAAGGACAACCTTCAATACACCTTACACCAAGCTTATTCAATCTAGCCTTGTCACTTAAACAAAACTTCACATTTCTTCCCTAATGAACTGCATATTTCCTTACTGCCTCCTTAAATTCAACTTAGGTGCCAAAAACTTGCCTAACAATCCATTTGAACCTCCTAAAAGCAGTCTTACCATGAACTATAATAGCATCATCAGCTTCATCATCACCGTTGTCATAGTTAGAGAACACCTTAGTGTTATTGCACTAACCTAATTTCAAAACAGAATCACCTACTTGCTTTGGTTCTTCAAATGACAAATTCTGACTTTGTAGAAGCATCTCTAATATTTCATCCTCGTCTTCCTTATCATTTGATAGCTCATAATCAAGATCTTGTGAATCATCCTCCTCAAATCCATCTTCATCACTTACCTTAACACTATTACTAAACTTTAGCTCATCTTCAGACTAATCATGTTCAAGTTTGTCAAATTCAGATTCAATGACTTGATCTAATTTTGAAGATAGGTTTGTGTTGTGAAGAGGTATGCACTCGTTTCCCATTTCAACATAAATATCACTTTGGGGTGGGTTGTTTGATTTTTTTATTGATGTTGTGGGAACCAAAACTTTCACTAAAGGAATCTTGGGTAAGTGGGACAGCTTTTGCCTTAGATGCTTTCTTAGGGGTCATCTTTTTCCTATTCCTAACATTAGACCAAACTTTACTGCTTTTACTAATATTTTTTGACATTTCTAGAATGAACTTCTCATCATCCTTATCATTAACTACATATAAAAATAATGATCTATTATAAACAATTATCTTAGACATTTGCTCCACACAAATATCATCAATAAGCACCCATCCTCAAAGCTTAGAGCATTAAGTAGATGATACTAAAGAGAAAACTCATATTTTGCCCCAAGATCTTCTATTACAGTTCCTTTTAACTCAAAAAATAAAGACAAATTATCTGGGTCTAGGGAGATGATTTTACACATCCCACAAAGATACTTTAACCTCACAACTCTATTTTTGAATAACCCACCATACCAAAACTTCAATGTAATTGAATCCCTAAGATTAGCCTAATAACAATAAAATAAAACGAAATTAAATCCATGTTTGAATGAAAACGAAATCGAACAAGCAAAAGTTTGAATGAAAACGAAATTGACCAATTAATTCAAGGAATGGAAAAAATTGTTTATTTTAAAATCCTAATTTTTCTGGTAAATAAAATTTGGGGAGAATAATGTAATTGAGAAGAATAAACTAACCATAATCTGCAATTAAGAAGCCTGAGTGAGCTTGAGGATCTTTGTCTTCTTCAATGTATAAAGAAGATGAAATAAAAGTGAAACAAGTAAAAGTGAGAAGCATAAAGGAGAGAAGATGAAGCAATAATTGGAAGCAATGAATTCATTCAATGAAGCAGTAAGGGGAAGTAATAATTAATTCCTTTAAAAAAATAAAAAATATTAAACTATTTCAATCAAACAGTTACAGGTAAAAAAGAATGTTGATGGAAAAATGTGATCAAACTTCGTATTATTCATGTTTAATTGAAAGTTTGTATTATTATAGGGAAATCGATGCAAGATCGTATCATTCAGGATAATTTTTCCTATCGTAAAAATATTAGTATATGAATTTTTTGTTTTAATATCGTTTTACCAAGAGATTGTCTCTCAAAAGACTTGCTCCAACCAATTTGATATCCCGACTTAGAGCTTGTTCTTTTCAACTTTTTTTTGAACTTATTACTTATTCTTATTGGAATCAGATCAATTCAGATCAGACTAGATCAAACCAAACCAGATCACTTCAGATTAAATCAGAAAAGTTCAGATTAGATCAGACTAAACCAGATCAAGTCAGATCGGATCAAATCATGATTACTTATTATTATTATTATTATTATTATTATTATTATTATTATTATTATTATTATTATTATTATTATTTTTGTTGTTGTCGTCCTTGTTGTTGTTGTTGTTATTATTATTATTATTATTATTATTATTATTATTATTATTATTATTTAATAATAATAATAATATTATTATTATTATTAAAATTATATTGTTATTATTATTAGTATTATTATTGTTATTATTATTGTTATTATTATTATTATTATTATTGTTATTATTATATTAGGTGTTATTAATTATTATTTCTAATTTATAATAATAATAATAATAATAATAATAATAATAATAATAATTGACAATACTAACTTATTATTGAATTAATTAATTAAATAATAAAATTACATTATCAAATATTTTAATTAATAATAATAATTATTATTAGTATTATTATTTTTATTATTATTAATATAATTAATAATAAATATTATTATAATTAACAATATTAATTAATTAATTAATTAGATCGAAGAAAACATGCCCTTAATGTGACGAGGTGGGACTGTTAACATTGTAGCGGAGTAGCGTCTTGATTCTCTTGAACATACTTTAAAGTTTCAGCGGGAACCAAAATCACGAAAATCACGAAAATCCCGCCAATACCCTTTCTCAACTTCAAAATTCAAACCCATACCCTTTTTAATTCCCACTTTCTATAAAAACCCTCAAACCGAGCCGTTTACACCGAACCGTTTATGTCTCATTCCTTTCCCTCTTCTTCTCTATTTTCAAAACCCTAGCCCTAAAAATTTCCCACAGAACTCATCAAAATGCTTGAATTACGACTTGTTCAAGGAAGCCTTCTAAAGAAAGTGTTAGATTCGATTAAGGATTTGGTTAATGATGCCAATTTTGATTGTTCAGCCACTGGTTTCTCTCTTCAAGCTATGGATTCAAGCCATGTCGCACTTGTTGCGCTTCTTCTTCGCGCCGAGGGTTTTGAGCATTACCGCTGTGATAGGAATATTTCAATGGGGATGAATCTCAACAATATGGCCAAAATGTTGAAGTGTGCGGGAAATGACGACATTATTACTATTAAAGCCGATGATGGTAGCGATACTGTCACTTTCATGTTTGAAAGTCCTAGTAAGTTTCGCTATTCTATTTTTGCAAGTTTTGGTTATTGTGGTAAAGAATTATTCTAGATTTTGTGTGGAATTAGTTGTTAGATTTTATGGATTTTTGTGTTATTAAAAATGTATGATGTTATTTAAAATGTATGATGTTGAGTATTCCGATTTTTTTTCATGGAATTTGATGGATCCAACGTAATTGGCCTTTGACTTGAGATTTATAGATAAGTGTGTTGCATGATTGTTGAATTGAGTTAGGGGTAATAATGAATGTTAACTTTTGGCAATGAATCCGCTGCTTAAATCAAGGGATTTATAATACTTAAATAGTTCTGATGTTTGTTTTTAGGATATAATAGATTTACATTCCACTAGTATGAGGAGTTCATAATTTATTTGTTATTTAGTAGAGCATTTATAAATGATTTACTTTTGGTGGAAATTTGAGGCTCCGTGAGTCTGGAAATATATAAATAATTGTAGAGATGATCAAGGATGAATAATGCTACTAAAGTGGTTGGAAAAAAGGCTTAGCAATCTCAATTTTATTGGATCGGTTTACAAGTGGTTAAAAATGAGATTTATTGATTTACAAAAATGAGTTGTGCACTTAGTTTAATAAGCTAATTTATGTTAATTATAGTCCATACTGATTTTGTAACAAAAGGCTAATACTTGTCAGCTACGAATATTTGGGCTTATAAAATTTGGACACAAAAACTTCCAAATTTATAAGTTTGTGATACTTTAGAACATATAGGCCAAAAAGGTAGCAAGTTACAACTCATGCTTCCTTTGAATACGGGCAGGCAGTAGTTCTGTTCACAATCACCGCACACAATGAACTTTAGTATCTACTTTGTTGTGTGTAGTTGTATTGATGGACTTGCACAGAGAAGTTGAATGCTCTATTAACAAAATTTAAATGACTGAATTAAAGAGGGCTTTCATGTCTGATTACTGGCGTGATATAGCTAGTTTTACCGATGCTAATGAATTATGTGTGGCCATGAATTTCAATTGTCTTATATTGGAATGGAACATTCAAAAATAGTTAAGATAAAATGTCATTTGTTATGTGTACATGTTATTTATTTGTCAAATTAACTTTTGGCAAATTTGTGCTGATACTTATGTGATTGTTATGTTTTCTCTAATAATTATAGACCAAGATAAAATAGCGGATTTTGAGATGAAGTTGATGGACATTGACAGTGAGCACTTAGGTATTCCTGAGGCTGAATACCAGGCCATTGTGAGGATGCCTTCAGCCGAATTTGCCAGGATATGCAAAGATTTGAGTAGTCTTGGTGACACTGGTAGTGTTCTGTTCCATGGGTTTGTTCAGCTGATCTTCGTTTTTTTTGTTATTGCAATTCATGTTCTAATCTTAATATCCTATACTAATTACTATATGGGTACTGAAATTGTGATTTTGCAGTTGTAATATCTGTGACAAAAGAAGGTGTTAAGTTCTCTACTACAGGTGATATTGGTGCGGCAAACATTGTCCTTAGACAGAACACGACAGTCGACAAGGTATATTTAAGCTTTTGATTGTCACTTTGAAGTTTAGAACATAAGTTCAGAGAAGAGGAAATATAAGCTATGGGCGATAGATAATTAGAGATTAAATATTTATTAAAGCCTTCGAATTTGATGAAGGCTGCAGTAATATGCCCCTATCCAATGCCATGTGGCTCCTGCCTAGGTTGGGTTCAGGGTCTCATATGCGTTTGTTGTTTATAAAACTCAGATTTTTATGGTTACTCCTGTTTTTCTGATTGATATGATATGAATTGCAGCCTGAAGATTCTACAATCATTGAGATGAACGAGCCTGTATCACTCACCTTTGCACTACGGTACATGAACTCTTTTACCAAGGCAACTCCTCTTTCAAACACGGTCACAATCAGCTTGTCATCGGAACTTCCTGTTGTAGTTGAATACAAGGTTGCAGAGATGGGTTACATCCGGTTCTATTTGGCTCCTAAGATCGAGGAGGATGAGAATGAATCATAATCCCAGGATTTCAAGTCTCTTATCTCTTTCTTCTATTGTAACTCTAATGTGTTTTCTGAACTTTTAGGTTGATGTTTGATTTTTTTTCCAGGATTTCTTGTGCAATAGTTAAAAATCTGAATGTTGAAGAAAATTAGGTATCTTTGATGAGTGCATATTATGTTAGGTCGATAGAATTGTCAACTTTTTCTTTATGTTAATTTAATGCTGTTTAGGTCTCCGTCTTAGTGTATGTAACAATTCCTTTCCAAATTTCTGAAGTTCATTATAAAATTGGAAAAATTGTTGTGAATAATTTAACTTAGTTTCGATTACCTGCTAATAATTTCGCCTTTTAAAATATTTCTTTGCTACCGATTAAAAGGGTATTTTACTTTGAAGGGAAGTAATATAATTAATTTTTTATAGTTAAATTGATTATAAAATTTTAACATGTTACTTTCAACTTGATAAAGATAATATATAACGGGTCAGCGGGAACCCGACTCAATGTATTTTGTGGCCCATGACCCAACCCGGTTAAGGCGTATCGGGTACCTGACTTGAATTATATTATTTTTTTTAAAAATTGACCTGCCATTTAGGATGTGGGTCGGCTTGTCGGGTCAAGTAGGTTAGATTTTTGAACACCCTTAATTGAAGGGATATGTATGTAAAGACAATTACTATTTATACAATGATTATAAGCATGGGAAATTATAGCAATTTCATTTAACTTCTTGAAGGGTCCATTGGCAACAAACAGATTATTCCTAATTTGACGGTACCGGAACTACCTAGGCAAGTTGTAATTCCTCCGTTCTAAAATACTTGTAATATTTGACTTTTTACGCAGTCTAATGTAATAATTTAATATTTAATATCTCTTATTATGTATATTTAAAAAAGTTGATATTAATAATTTTTACATTGAGACGAATCAAATAAAATTTCGCTGAATTATGTTTTAACTTATAGATTATAAACTAATCACAAATTAATAGTGAGAAATTATCAAGGTTATTTTTCTAATGTTGCAAGTAATTTGAAACAAAAGGGTATTACTTGTAATTTTGGTAGAGCTAGAACAATTCACATATTGGAACAGAATCAAAGATAATGTAGTATTAATTAATAACTATTAACTGTACTGTGTTTACTGTTAAGCATTTTGTTAACTTATGGAAGGAGCATTTCTAGCTCTCAAATCTCAATTCAATGGCGTGAAGATGCATGGTTAGTTGAGAAAATTATGGATCTTTATTGTAGGATGTTTATTTTAGTACTTAAATGCTATGCCAAGTTACGTAGGAATCCATTTTTCGATGACCTTTATCATTACTTCATGTTATTTATAGGGAAATTTAATGGATTCCCATTTCTTCCAATTGGAAGCAATGTATTTAACTTCATTAAATAAGGATTAATAATAATCAATGTCCTTTAAATCATTTTAGACTAATAATATTTCATTAGTCAATAAGGAGTCTGGATGTGTGAATATATATCGATAAATTACTCCTAAATTGCTGTGCTGCACACATTCACACATAACAGTTACTGCTAAAGATGTTCAAAGCAGACTCAATGATTCGACATTTATCCGATCTTGTAAACGAACTTAATTTAATCCGACTTGGTAAGTGTTTTTGCAATTATTTAAAAACCAAAATGAACACGAGACCTTATTTAAACTTGACCTAAGGTAAATGGAAACCCCCTAGGAATTATTTAAGCATTTCTTTGTTTCTTTTGTTTGAGGATTTCAAACAGAACAAAAATTTGTGATTTAAGAATCCAGTGATATTCCCTAAACAAATTAAATATTATCACATTGAGGTATTATAAAGACTACAGAACCTACTTACAGCAGTAATAGTAAAACTCATGATCCTGTATTCCTGTGTTACGCACGTCCCTGCTCAACAATATGGATCTATGCTTAACAAAATGGATCCATTTCTAGTTCAGATCGGTTCACTGAAAGAATTTACTTACAGAAATGCACGAAACTTTCACCTCTAAATGAAGACTGCATGCATCACATTGGGTGGCCTAAATCTGATGAACGACAGATCTGTATACCCAAACATTTTCATTTGCTGCGCTTTTTGGCTTCACTGTAGAGAACAACTCCAATAACAGTTAGGCAGTAACCGAGCATTCCTGTCACCGATACAGGATTCCTAAATATCAATATTGAGACAACAACAGCAACAGCTCCCTTGGCATTTCCTAATACCTAAAACAAGAAGCATATTAGCATTTTATTTTCTGATCGTTCTATATTAATTACACCAAACTAAAATAGCTTGTGGCATAAACTGTAACAGGCCTATATCTGAGTTCCATATACAGCATTGCAGATGTTATTGCAAGTCTGCTTAATTTGCATCCCCCTCTCTTAGTATCTTTCAGCCTAAATCAAATGAAATGTATATTGTTTTTGTACGAAAATGTGCAATATAGACATCCAAGGTAAATGGAAACCCCCTAGGAATTATGTGTTTATTCATTAGCTTCTATTTCCAGCCATACCTAAGTCACTGTTTACGGAGAGTAATAGAAAGGAGGAAAAAACTTCCTTATGCTTCCCTTAATAACAACCAAAGGGGCTGTGTAGGTCGCAAGTGAATCGCAGCTAGAGAAATCACAATCCACTATTTCATCTTTTGGAATATGAACTACTTACAAATTCAAAGTACCATCAAATTCTCTTTATAGTTGGTAGAAAGTGTCCAATGGAAGTGGTGAAAGGATGAAAAAGAGAACAGACTATGAAATATAAAGCATTGCAGGAGTACCTGGAGAGTCAATGCACTGGTGTGTTTGGTCACCAAAAAGTTCGTTAAATTCACAAAGTAGGCAAGAGCAGAATTAAAGAGCAAATACCAAACAATGCTGCGATCTTCTCTGGCAAGAGCTACTGTGATCCCAACTACATTTTTCTCCAGTGTGAGTGCTGCTGGAATAAGGCACACAACAGCTATGGGAGCCATGTACATTAGAAGATTCATAGAATTCAGCTTCTCCCTGTCCAATGTAATGTGAATCCATTAAAACAAATTCCTATAAAGCATCACACAATACATCAACGTTTCCGCAGCTATTGAAGCTTGATCTTACGAATCAGAAGATAGTAAAATCCCTTGAAGTACTGTCTTAAAGGCTCGTGCAGCAGTTGCTCCAACACACATTATAAACCCAAATAAATTGAACATAGGTTCTCCCTACAAACAAGCATCAAATAACCAATATAAACAAATAAAAATCAAGAATTGAATAAACGCAGATTATACACAGAATTAAAGAAATTCAATAATTAGTCACCCCAAATTTACAATTCAATAAAAAAATTCCATTCCTCACTATCTTAGCCAGTGGCGAAGTCACACTTTGAGTCGGTCCAAATATTTTGTTCTAATTTGAAAGACTTTTGTCTTCAAAAGAGAGACTTTCCCATTTAAATTTATTAGAATTATAACTTGTTTCCATATAGTTTTTTGGTATTGTATCGGTCATTTGACTTTAATTATTATGCTAGAATATCAGGCCATTCTTGTTTAAACTCCCGGATCCGCCCGAGCCTATTGTGTGCTGTTATCAATTTGTAATTTATCAACCGATACTTCAACAGAATAACAACAAATAACAATGAGCTTCTTACCACCAAGCTTGCAATTTTAATAGTTTTTTTACTCAATAAAACCCCAGGTGATAATCTTAAGAAGCAAACAAAAATGAAATTCCTCAACAAATAAAATCATGAACAAATGATCAATCAACAAAATATCATACTATAAAAAGGAGATTCAATTTGCAAAAACCATACCCCAGTAGCAATGATGACACCGGTAACAACAGGAATAAGAGTGATATAAGTGAGCCATCCTTCTCTTTTAAAGGTCATCAAATAGGCAAAAATGGCAGTGAAAAACGGCGTCGTTGCACCAACAGCCTGATTGAAAGATACAGGAAGATAACGAAGAGAAATATTACCGCTAACAACAGAAGCACAAAAAATTGCAGAAAGTGCAGTGATCTTCGCAAATTGAACACGAGATCGAATTGTTTGCATTGGTACAACCTTTAACCATACAATGGCAATATAACTAAGAAGAGAACTAGCAGTCATATGACACATTGTAAGGAAAATCGGATATTTAAATCCATAATTGCTTAATAAGTACTTGTTTAATAAGATTACGCCAATATTTGATGAATACCAAAAGGTAATCAATCCAACCGTGAAAAGTTTTCCGGTGAATTTCATTGATTTTGATTGATTTAGTAAACAAAATTAGGTTTATTTGGGGCGAATGGAAGTAGGAAGAACATCAATGTGAGAGAATAGGAGAGGAGAGAGAAAATTAGGGTGTTTCAGGAGAGAAAGAAGGTAATTACTCTATGATTTAAATGGCAATGAGAAAGAATTGATGCTGACGAAGTGACGATGATGATGATCAAAATAAGGCGCCAGCTTTAAGTGGATTGAGTGTGAGCTTCTATTTTCCTCTTTTTTCTTTTTTTCTTTTTTTTTAGTTCTTATATCCAATCTTTTCCCATAATATTGCTAAAAAAATAATAATTCCCACTTTGCATTATGTGGGAAAGTATTTCCCACAATACCGTCCACGTGAAAATTTGTTTTTTTTTTTTTTTTTTTTTTTCAGACCAAGGCAAATCGCCATCTCATATTGCGGTTTGGTCCCTGGTAAACTGCCACTTCATGTGGCGGTTTGCTTATACTTGGATTTTTATTTTTATTTTTTTCATTTTCCCTAAATATTGAACGCAACCTGCATTAAACTAGTTCAATACCATCTATTTCATAATAATCAATTACGAACCCGCTTGATTTGAAAAAATTAATTATGAAAATAATGCGAAGATATATTACAATCATGGAAAGTCATACAAGAAGTTCTAATCATATAAGAATGTACAAAGTTTGTTAAACTACAACCCCCGACCCCTTTTGTTTTGCGCACCGGTGGATGATGATGGTGTGAACTCGTCAACCTCCGCAATGACATTAAGAGTAGGAGCTCGTCGTTGACTAGCACGCTGATATGTGATGATCCTTTGCGGAGGTGATGGATGTGGAGGAGGAGTGGTGATGGAAGCTGGAGGAACGAATGGCGACATAGTACCGGATGTCGATGGCGATCTGGAAGACCGACTTCGAGTAGATGAACGCTGGCGACCTCTTGTGGACCGAGAACTGGATCCTCCGGAAGAGCTACCTCGGTGGGCTGAACTCCGTAGAGAAGGAGTGTGGAATGTGTCATCTACCACGCCAATGACGGGTGGAGTCGGTATGAGGTACTCATAATAACTCGCCTGAGTCAATGCATCGGTCAACGACGCCTTAATGGAGCCTAGGGTCTGAGAACATAGCCGATACCCCACATCAACTGGCGATGTAGAGGCCCCTTGAATCATGTAATTGCATTGTATGAGCACCGATCGGATGCGCTCAGTCTGTTTGTTATCATTATATTGTTAAAAGAGTCACTTAAAACTATTACTATATGTTATGAGTGTTGAAAAGAAGACGTACCAGTAACGTAGATGTTGGATGGTAATGTGATCCTGGCTACGCAAATGTGGTGTTCGTTAGGCGTAATATGGAGATACGCCTGTACCAACTCATGTACATAGCAGAGCTATAACCTGTGAAGTTATCTCCTCGAACCAATCTAGATGCTCGGTCATTCCACGCATCTACATGTGATCTATGTCGTACGAGGTTGTTCTTGTCCCCAGTCCTCCGATCGATCGCATGTAGTTGAGGTTGGGTGTCACAGGCATGCGGAATAACGTGCTCCAAACCGAATTGACGCATGACACGATCCGGGAGATGTAGCTCGACGATGTTACAGCAAATAAGTGAACAACGCGATCTCCAAATCTCGTGGCCCAATGTACATATGTGCGGCAGAGCGTCCATCTTAGCTGCTGTGTAAGGCTGCCATGTCATCTGTAATAGAAATGAATATGCTCAGTATTATCTATAATTTATTCATAACTAATACAAATAGTAAATGTTTAATAATCCGCTCGTCCCGTTGTCGATCAAGTACGTCTCTGTAGTAGACGAGAGTATGTGGGGAGTGGGATCTCGAAAGATATACGCGAAGCTAGCTGCAAACAAATAAACATTGTTTAACATTTTCATGTATCATAAAATAGTGAAATTATGAATTTGAATAGTGAATTGAGTGTTGCTACCGAGTCGCCGCTCTTGTCTGGAAACAAGATGCATCCAAACAGGTACAAGATGTAAGCTCGCTCATGTCTATCAACCGTCACATCATCCGCGTCATCCTCCAGCGCGCTAAAATGATCTCGGAGCCAAGTTAGCTTCAATGACGATCCAACGATGATCTTCGGTCGTGTCGGGTCTTGAGTGTTTTCAGGTCACACCCTTAGTAGCTCATGAACTAATGCTGGCCAATTTCCCTCTCCATGACCTATCACTGCTTATCCTTCAATGGGCAGTCCCATTATAACTGCCACATCTTGCAACGTGATCGTTGCCTCGCCAACTGTGAGGTGGAAGGTATGAGTCTCCGGCCTCCACCTCTCCACCAATGCAGTGATAAGTGCTCGATCGAGCTCTAAGCCCCCGCCCAACAACCTATGATGTATCTGAAACCAGCTAGTTCGACTACCTCTAATACCATGTCATCCACCTCCCACTGTAACGTACTCGCCTGGTAGTGCTGACGAGTAACCAATTGGGCAGTGGAGCCCTCCCACGTAGCTACGCTCCTGTGTGTCGCCTGAAGCGTAAGCACTGATGGATCAACTGGGCCCGGCATCGCCATGATCGCTGTTACATACATAAGTGTTATAAAAATCATATAAATATTATCAGACTTAACATGTTACTACAAAATTTAAAAAAAAAACATACTTTGTTGACCTCGAGGGCATGTTTTCTTATTATGACCACTAAATCCACAAAAGCTACACGTGTTACGAGGATAAACATCATTCTTAATCGAGACTAACACATTTTTCCCAGTCACTGGGTATTTCATCTCCATTTTAAACATAAAAGAGTTGCGATCACAACCAATTACATCATAGACTTTGCTAACAAACACCTCAAAAGTCGTATTTTGACGATGGATAAACATCACTGTATTTAATCCTACATTATACCCAACATCGGATCCAGTATAACTTACTTCCCCACCCCAATACACTATAACGGGATAATGATTCATATTCTGCAAATATAAACATGTTTTTCATGTGATTTCACATACACTTAATTGTTGATTGTGAGTAAAGGAAGTGTAAACTTGAATACAAGAATTTGTGATATTAAGGTATTAGAACACTTATTAGAAGGTTCATTTCAAATATAAAAGCTAAAAATACCATGAATATATACTAAAACCATTAAACTAACCCTACAAAGTAATAAACTTTCATTGAAGCATTTCATCAAACACTTTATATGCATACAAACCAAATCCTAAAATTCAACTACAAATGTGTAAAATGTAAGCTTAAATCATGAAAATAAGAGAATGTAACAAACAATCAACGTATTTATAACTTCAATTGAAAACAATAATGAACAAAAAAACAATTTGCATATTGAAAAAAAATTAAGGTTTTATTCATACCTTAAATGAGGATGAAAATGAAGTAGTACACAAGGAGAAGATGGGAATGTAGTTGATTAGTTTAGTTGAATGAGAGGAATTGTAAATTTGAAGTAAATGAGAGTGAAGATATTTTTTTTTTAAACTAATACCGGCAGCAAGAAGCAAAGAGGAAAATGAAATGCAGCGAACAAATGCTCGAAGCTGCTGTTTTGTACTGCTACAAAACCGCCACTTCACCGCCACTTCAAGTGGCGGTTTACTAAATTTTTTTATTTTTTTTTGTAAAAAAAAAAATTTTAAATTCACAAACCGCCATTTCATCTAGCGGTTTACTTCAGATCCCTAAACAAAACCATCATTTCATGTACCGGTTATATTAAAAAAATTATAAAAAAAAAATTTCTCACACCTATCCTACGTGGACGGTAATGTGGGAAATAGTTTCCCATTTCAAGCAAAGTGGGAATTAATTTTTTAATTTGCAATATTCTGGGAAAATTTTCTCTTATATTCCCTCCCTTCATTAAAGAAGCTTCTTTTACCGTTTAAGTGTGTTCCATTTGTTGTTTTCATTAAAAATCTTTTTATTTATATTATAAATTTTAGACAAAAGTTAATTTGTTCATTCTCATTTTATTATTTTAATAATATTTATGGTACACATATATTTTTTGCCAACTTTATTTTAATATTTTTATATTTCTTATGGTCGTTACATGTTTTTCATTAACTTTATAAAAATATTTTTTAGGGGTTGTAGTTTACATATTTTTTCCACTAACTTTCTTTTAATATTTTTTTATGTTTATTGTATTACTTTTTCCTCTATCAAATTTATCATTCAATAAAATGATATATCCACTATCTAAATGATTTTATTTTTTAATTCCCGTGAACATTTCTTGTGGGAACTTCAATGGAGTGAGTAATATTATTTTACTTATGTATTTAAATAATGTGGAATTATATTTATATATAATTTAGTTTGTCTAAATTATGGCACAATAAATAGGTTAAGACTTGAGAGCATTAATCAACTCATTTAAAAAACATTAGTTAAGAGTAATCTCTTAAATATACTCATAGGGATATTTTATCAGTATAAACAACAGAGAATATTTAAGAAAATCTTTAAAATAAATATATTTAGAAAAATTGCTTCTTAAAAGTCAACCTATTAGTCGTCTGCAGATAAAGGGCTAAAATTTCATTTATTCTTTAAAGATTCAACCTTTTGCTTATTTTTGCGAAAAAAATAAAATAAAATAAAAGAGAGTTTTCACGTAATAGTTACCTAGAATAACCTGAAACTCTTTCATTTAATTAAAATGCCACATGCTATGTTCTAATTGGGTAATGCAATTTTCTTTAAAAATAATAAATAATTGAATTAGGAAAAAAAAACACTCACTAATGAGGCTTTTTTAACACCCTCAAACAAAATTTATAATCACCCTTAAGCACTACACAAGTATAACGACAAATAAAAGGTCGAACCATGAGGACAAGTGCATGTTAAATTTAATCTTCTTAATATATAAGGGTTAATATGGTTGGGTAAAAAGTCTACAAATACTAAAAAGAATAATAAAGCAAAGGATTGAAGTTATATGAGTTAATGAGAAAAATGAAGATTAATTAGGTCAACCCTAGGAAATAAGTTTGACAAAAGATGAACTAGGTTAAAGAAAATCAAATAATAACTAGCTTCGATGCTCAAGATAATGAGAAGAAGTTGGTGATTCCACGGACCACAAAAACAACCTATAATTGCCCTATGTCTCACTAGGAGAGCATGACAAGATTCGTATCGAGCTTTTATGACCATGTATTGTTATTTTTTCCTTAATCCTATGCCATGAAGAACAATTTCTTTCCTAGGGTTTCATTAATCAAACCCCTAATAAAACTACTTTTTCATGACTGAACTAACAAACATAACACTAATAAGGAAAGCAATAGTATGCATGATCAATATGAATATAACATTCAGAAACAATGTTATAAATTCAATAAGAAAGCAATAAAATCAATAACTAATCTAAAAAACAAGTTAAGAAATGATACTTACAAACCAAGATTAATAATTCAAAAAGGAATGAAATGATGAATTCAATATCCAACTTAAAATCCAAGGCATAAAGGTTGAAACTTGAAATAAAAAGATGAAAAACAATAAAACTAGAAACTAGAGTTTAAGAGAAAACTAAAGAAAGCGTAAGAATCTATTCTGTGCCAAAAGATTGTTAAATGAGGCATAAGTTGCTCTCTACAAAAATTAGAGGGTTTAGATAGTCTAAACGATGATACCTAAAATGCCCTTACTTAGGTTAAGGGATAAAAATAAAGTCGTAGAAATGTAGATTCATTCACCTGAATGGGGGGGGGGGGGGGGAGGATTCAGTCGAATTCCGATGAGCCACCAAAACCTGATGATGCGCTTCAAAGTGCTATTCAACTGAATCTTGAGCCATTTCGCCCAATCCAGGGCAATTCAGCAGCTGAATCCAACACCATTCGCCTATTATAGAGCTTTTTTGAAAATTATCAAGTGCTCTTTCATTCGACTGAATTGCAAACCATTCGCCCAAATCATGGTCATTTGACCGAATAAGAAGGCGGTTCTGTAACATTTGGGAAATTAATATTTTAAGACGAGTAAATTTAAGAGAATTATCAGTGCGAGAATGATCTTGAATACACATGACATAAAATATCCTCAATTCAATTTCTCTTCTTTTCCTTTTTTTTATAAAAAAAAAAAAAAGGAAACCAGTTTCACGCATTTCTCTATTCATCATCTTCTACATTTCTTCCCTCTTTTCCTATGGTTTTATTTTGATTAAATACCCAAAATTTCTTTCTCTCTCTCACGACATTGAACTCAGGCTTTACAACATAATCACAGCCTCATTCTTGAACCTTTCCTTCGAACCATAACAATGGCGCCACTCCTCTGATTCCTTCTTGATTTTCTTCTCCTTCCCTTGTTTTTTTTTCAAAGGTAATCTAACTGTTCTTCACCCTCTTCGATTCCCATAGTTTGCGACGCACAAATCGCACTTCTTCCTCCAGAAATTTCAAAATTTAGGGCATAAACCCTTTCTTCTTCGCACATTAGGGCAAAGCAAGCCTTAATCATCTCTTACATTTGGTTTTCGCAAGAAGGACAACAATGGCCGTCGTCTTCTTTGTCTTCGACCTTCAAAGGAAGCCACAACCCTAACACCATTCCTTTCATCTAATTTCGAAACAACAATGTCGATTATTAATCTGATTTCGCTCCTGGTTCCTCAAGAAACGTAGTCCTTCGTTTGATTTATCTTGAAAAGTAATGAACTAAAAATAATCAGAAGCAGCCCAAATCTTCCTTCATTGACTTGAATTCTGCCGATTTGGGGAAGGAATCAGTGAGTTTTGGTCCCGTTGATTAAACATCAAATTCAAGCCGAAAATAAAGCTTTTAACCTGAATATTTTCCGTTTCTTGCTGCTGCAAACAGAAGGTAGTTCTTGATTTCTTCCTTGTTTTTCCTTAATAACTATACTCTTATTCATATACTTTCCCTTGTATGATCCTTTATTCATGTGTTAAAACCCTAAATGTTGTTGAATCTTGGAATGTGTATGAGTTAGTAGATGAGTCATTAAATTGGAAATTCATGGAAAATGTGTTGAGTATTGCTAGATTCTTGAAGTATTGCTGGAATGTTTGATGTTTAGTATTGATCGAATTAGATGGTCTTGTGGATTGAGATTAGATTAATGGATATGGAGATTTAAGATTGGTTAAGAAGCATTTGTTATTGATAAATATAAATCAATGTGAAGATGAGAACTTATTGTGGATTATAATTTTAGTAGAAGCCTACTCTAATGATTTAATCTTCATTAGTTTAGTATTCTTGGATGTTTCTTTTGAATCTTGTTGATTGAGGAGTTAAATGTTTAAATTGATGTTAATTAGATGAATTAATGGAGGATTATGGATGTGGTAAACCTAGAATGTTGAAAAATCTAGATATGGTTATGAACTTTACCTTATTACAATGTATTGAGGATTAGAACATGTACTGTTAAGATAAATAGGAATTCTAATATATGACCTTAGTTTTATCTATAGTCATAGGAGGAGATGTAATAAGTTATGTGTTAGTAAATTTGTATCGAACGCTCTTGAGTGATGATATGATCTTGTTATTCTTCAGGAAACGATTTCTCTGCGCGCTCTTTCTAGTTGATAGCTGCGAATCGAACACGGCTCTTTGAAGCGTCGTCTTTGGTGAGTAGTAACAGTCCCTTAAGGGGTCTGGCAGACTATTTTTTTTGTATAAAACAGTTTTACTAAAGTTCTTTGAATTGGAAATTGTTGAGACAAATGTTGTTGTGAATGTTTATGCTGATATTATGATATGGTCAATGGATCGGGCTTGCGAGCTGGTCATTGACGGAGTTGAGGAACATTGTTCCCTGCTCCCTGTTTGAAGCGAATTGTCATTGAGATATTAACTAGCTTCACCCGAGAGTGACATAGCCTTAGAGCTATGGATGTTCCTCTCAGCTAGACTCCCTGTGCGCACATACATCTAGGAAACTGATGTTGCTTTTAATCCTATGATTTGAATTACTGTGTTTTGTTGTTTGGATTGTTACTTCTCATTCAGTATAATCTGACCTTATGTTGTTTCCATCTTTTAGCTTGTCTACAGATCGGAACTAGTCGGGAATAATCGATTAGCGGAGGTGAATAGAGATTCCAAGGATGTAAATTGAATTGAGCACTTAGGAATTATAGATTTGTATTGGGAATTTTGGAGTAATGTAAATTTGATTTAGCTGTGTTGGTTATATGAGACTTGTAGAGAATTGTATGATTATCCTTTGTTTTAGTTAGATATTTGTTTTGAGCTATAGCTGAGTTAGTTATGTTAAAAGAGCTGGTGTCTCTTTACTCAAGTTTTAGAAGTGTGATTTCAGTTTCTTGGGATATAGACCCGTGATGACCCTGTTTACCTAGTCAACGGTAAGTCGGGTTGTTAAAAAAAAAAAGGGGAAACCAGTTTCACGCATTCCTCTATTCATCATCTTCTACATTTCTTCCCTCTTTTCCTTTGGTTTTATTTTGATTAAATACCCAAAATTTCTTTCTCTCTCTCACGACATTGAAATCAGGCTTTACAACATAATCACAGCCTCATTCTTGAAGCTTTCCTTCGAACCTCAACAATGGCGCCACTCCTCTGATTCCTTCTTGATTTTCTTCTCCTTCCCTTGTTTTTTTTTCAAAGGTAATCTAACCGTTCTTCACCCTCTTCGATTCCCATAGTCTGCGACGCACAAATCGCACTTCTTCCTCCAGAAATTTCAAAATTTAGGGCATAAACCCTTTCTTCTTCACACATTAGGGCAAAGCAAGCCTTAATCATCTCTAAGATTTGGTTTTCGCAAGAAGGACAACAATGGCCGTCGTCTTCTTTGTCTTCGACCTTCAAAGGAAGCCACAGCCCTAACACCATTCCCTTCATCTAATTTCGAAACAACAATGTCGATTATTAATCTGATTTCGCTCCTGGTTCCTCAAGAAACGTAGTCCTTCGTTTGATTTATCTTGAAAAGTAATGAACTAAAAATAATCAGAAGCAGCCGAAATCTTCCTTCATTGACTTGAATTCTGCCGATTTGGGGAAGGAATCAGTGAATTTTGGTCCTGTTGATTAAACATCAAATTCAAGCCGAAAATAAAGCTTTGAACCTGAATATTTTCCGTTTCTTGCTGCTGCAAACAGAAGGTAGTTCTTGATTTCTTCCTTGTTTTTCCTTAATAACTATACTCTTATTCATATACTTTCCCTTGTATGATCCTTTATTCATGTGTTAAAACCCTAAATGTTGTTGAATCTTGGAATGTGTAGGAGTTAGTAGATGAGTCATTAAATTGGAAATTCATGGAAAATGTGTTGAGTATTGCTAGATTCTTAGAGTATTGCTGGAATGTTTGATGTTTAGTATTGAATTAGATGGACTTGTGGATTGAGATTAGATTAATGGATATGGAGATTTAAGATTGGTTAAGAAGCATTTGTTATTGATAAATATAGATCAATGTGAAGATGAGAACTTATTGTGGATTATAATTTTAGTAGAAGCCTACTCTAATGATTTAATTTCATTAGTTTAGTATTCTTGGATGTTTCTTTTGAATCTTGTTGATTGAGGAGTTAAATGTTTAAATTGATGTTAATTAGATGAATTAATGGAGGATTATGGATGTGGTAAACCTAGAATGTTGAAAAATTTGGATATGGTTATGAACTTTACCTTATTATAATGTATTGAGGATTAGAACATGTACTGTTAAGATAAATAGGAATTCTAAAATATGACCTTAGTTTTATCTATAGTCATAGGAGGAGATATAATAAGTTATGTGTTAGTAAATTTGTATCGAACGCTCTTGAGTGATGATATGATCTTGTTATTCTTCAGGAAACGATTTCTCTGCGCGCTCTTTCCAGTTGATAGCTGCGAATCGAACACGGCTTTTTGAAGCGTCGTCTTTGGTGAGTAGTAACAGTCCCTTAAGGGGTCTGGCCAGACTATTTTTTTGTGTAAAACAGTTTTACTAAAGTTCTTTGAATTGGAAATTGTTGAGACAAATGTTGTTGTGAATGTTTATGCTGATATTATGATATGGTCAATGGATCGGGCTTGCGAGCTGGTCATTGACGGAGTTGAGGAACATTGTTCCCTGCTCCCTGTTTGAAGCGAATTGTCATTGAGATATTAACTAGCTTCACCCGAGAGTGACATAGCCTTAGAGCTATGGATGTTCCTCTCAACTAGACTCCCTGTGCACACATACATCTAGGAAACTGATGTTGCTTTTAATCCTATGATTTGAATTACTGTGTTTTGTTGTTTGGATTGTTACTTCTCATTCAGTATAATCTGACCTTCTGTTGTTTCCATCTTTTAGCTTGTCTACAGATCGGAACCAGTCGGGAATAATCGATTAGCGGAGGTGAATAGAGATTCCAAGGATGTAAATTGAATTGAGCACTTAGGAATTATAGATTTGTATTGGGAATTTTGGAGTAATGTAAATTTGATTTAGCTGTATTGGTTATATGAGACTTGTAGAGAATTGTATGATTATCCTTTGTTTTAGTTAGATATTTGTTTTGAGATATAGCTGAGTTAGTTATGTTAAAAGAGCTGGTGTCTCTTTACTCAAGTTTTAGAAGTGTGATTTCAGTTTCTTGGTATATAGACCCCGTGATGACCCTGTTTGCCTAATCAACAGTAAGTCGGGTTGTTACGGGTTCAACCGAATCATTAAGGCTTCCATCTTTTCGGCACCAAGTGTGCTTCCAAACTACGCATATCTTCGATAAGCATTGATAAACGCGCCAATGCCTCAAACAAGGTTATTAGGATCAAAATTCTACCTAAAATCGTTGAGGGGGTAGAATTGAAATCGGTAGAATCAAATCTTAGGATCGTGTGATCCTACAAATATGCATGAAATATGCATTAATCTGCTTTGGATTGCTGATTATCAATCACATTTGTTCTTTTTTAAAGTTTTATGGTGTCAGTAAAAAGTTATTTGACTTAATCTATTAAGTTTTGAAAAATAATACTTTTTATAATCATTTTTAAACTAAAAATGAAGAAAAACTTGAATTTTGTAATGATAATAATATAATTATTTTAAATATATTTATTTACACATAAGTGAAATCTAAATTTTGTTAAAATATTTTAGGATTTAAATTACTACTCCTGTAGGGTTGCATCGTTGGATCGTAGGATCGTGGAATCCTGTTATAATCCTACCACCTAAATTCTTGAGATAAGTAGGATCGCACAATTCTATCACATTAAGTCCTACCTAAGATCCGGATCGATCGCCTGTTTTGGATCGTAGGATCGTAGAATTCTAGATCAAAATCGGGATTCTGATAACTATGGCCTCAAATATATGGGAATCGACCTTGTTGCCCTTGAAAAACCTTGAAATAACCACAATACAACCCGTAGGTAAGAACAAGATAAAATCACGCGTAATATGAATCAAATCAACTGGATAAGCTTAGATTCGACACAATATAAGAGTCATAATTGTGCTCATAAATGGAGCACATCAACTTCCCCCAAGCTAAAATTTGCTAGTCCCTAGCAAAGGAACTATCAAGGTAGAGGAGGCCTGAAAGCGAAACAAGCTAAAGTAAAACGAAAAGGCGAGCAGGAAACAAAGCCATGCAAGCTATGTACAAACTCTTTTCTAGCCGCAGAGCTGTAAGTAAAATGGGCTCAAGAGAGCATAATACCGAGGAGAAAGGCATTCACCAATGACCTGGGTGGACCAAACAAGTTTCATCTCGAGTCATTCAGCCCACTACCAATGAGAGAAATTTTCCAAAAGACGTGAGGAATTTTCATGTTGCTTAAGTGTTTGATTGGACATGTGTTTCACTTAAATTGTCCGACTAAAAATGAGTAATCTTGGAAATATATCATATGTGCTCTTCAACATAGAACTCACTAATCAGACCAAGTCAAACAGGTTTGACAAAAGAGATGTAATGTAGGCTAGGGTGAAGGTAGGATAGATTTTGGAAATGTGGTGGTAAAAGTAGAGAATTGTAAGCAATCCAAACCAATCATAGCAACAACCACACTTCTAACATCAATCTCAACCCATAACCTTCAATGTAAGCATAAGCAAACTCTAGTGATCCATACCAACGTTATTCTCAAATTTTCTTTTTATTTTTGTTTTCAATTATTCCCCTTCTTTTATTTAGCTTTTCCTCATTCATCATATATTTTTTTTCTTTCTTTTTTGGAAATTGGATAAAAGGAAATAGGAACTTCAATAAGCCAAAAATGATCAGTTTAATCAAATTAACATTTATACCACTTCACCATCCAAATTCACCTACACCAAACAATGTATGCACATATTAAAACCATTATTACTTCACTATCCTTGAGGTAAGAAGAGAGATCATTTGGCTATGTGGAGGTAAAAAATGTGGCTATAAAGAAAAGTTCAAGGCAAAGAATGGGCTCAACCTAGTCATATAATGCATAAAGTAGCCTAATTTAGCAATAAAGCGATCACTACAAATATGCTATCATCCCTGTTCCATAAAGAGTAGACTATACTGAAGGAGAACATACACAATTTTAGATTCCCTAACTAGCACTTAAAAAAGGACATGCAAATGGAGTCCTAAAAGGTTTAATCCTCACACAGCTAGATCAAATGCGCCTAAAAGGGTAGTAATCCAAGTCATACACTGAACAAACAAGGATCCCCCAAGTTAAGCAAAAAAAGTCAAACTCCTCAATTCCAACACATACACAAGGCTAGAAAAATATAAGTTAGCAAAAATCCACAACAATGTATTCAATACAAGCTTGCACGCTAGAAATAACGGCAAAAACTAAGCCAAACACACACAAACTTTGGATAGTCTGAAATAGGCAGAGGTGTAGACCCTATAAATGGTAACTACTATAGGGTCAGTACATGGGGCCTAGGGGATCTATAGCACTAGTACCTTTCCCTTGGGGATATGCCAACTATCCACCAACCCATGGCAAAAGTTACTTCCGTTGCAAGAGCAAGCATGGAAAGAAAAAGTGGGTGCCACTAAATACCATGAACAATAAACAGTGAGATAGCAGGCGAATGGAAACGAGCATACTTGGTTTAGGCATTTTGAAAACAATGGACGGGAAGAGATCCTTTTCTGAAAAAATCTACATGAGGAATCTAACCATTAGGGACTATTGAGTCCTTTGTCTTAATGAAGTACTAGAAAGCATGCCTTTGTCTCCTTGTGAACTAATTGATCTCGGCGAGAGTGTGACACTCTCGAGGCACGTGCTGACTCTAAAGTTTAGCTAGATCGGTGGTTGTTACATGTTACCTATATGGATCCATTGTAGCTTGGGGCACCCTAACCCAAATGTTTTATCGCGATACATCTTGAGGTCGTTTAGCTTTAAATACACCACCGAAGTCATATGAATAGTAACAAATTCCTTAAGTCATCAATTTTGAAAAGACTTATGAAGAGGAGTAGGGTCAATGACAACCTCATGTACAAGCACGTCCAAATAAATGACATGATTCTATGCGTGGCCTGTGGTTGCAACTAATTCAATGATAATTGATAATGACACAAAATCTTGGAAAAAAAAGGGGTACAAAGGGAACCGTAATGCAAATTAAAAATGATAAATATTAATTTGGATGAAGATGTCTTCTTCTTCATTAGCATAGATGATGTACTCAATTGTTGGCATCTCCTCATTGCTTAATCTACATCAATATCTCTTAGCCCTAAGGACATGGAAGTAATCCTTAGTACAATCTAAACCCCGACCTTCATCATGGATCTAAGTTCATATGAGGTTAAGACATTGACTTGAAGCCCGACATAAGCCTATAAAAGTTGTTCATATTGCTCAAAGACCTTAAGTGAATACCTTTGAAGCCAACCATAGAAGATTGGGAAAGATTATGAAAGCATTATAGATGTAACCATCCACCATGCTACATCCTTAGAAAGAAGAGGTTCACCAGGGAGACACTAGGGTATGATTGCTAATGGAAGCTCAAAAGCATCCTGCTCAGTGGGGTCAATAGAAAAATTGCGGGTCAAAGAATGTTCCGTTACCTTAATGTTTCCTTGAGCAGTCGAAAGGAAGTAAGAGCAAGAAAATCCAAAATGATCAGTGAAAGTTGGTGAAATAGAGTTCTCTCAGGAGGTGATCTTCGATAAAGCTTCATCGAAATGTAAAATGTTTGAAATTGTAAGACCTCGGTAAAATAAAGTTAAAATAAGTATTTAATTTATCAATTTTTCATGATTAATATATATATATATATATATATATATATATATATATATATATATATATATATATATATATATTTATATATATAATAGTTTTGAATATTTAATATCAAAGTATTTACATAACTAATAATTATACAAATCAAAGAATGTAATTAATTATGTCTCATGATCATAAAAACATCATTTATATTATCATTAAAGTTTGAGGAAGAAAAAAATATTATATTACTATTGTAACACCCCACCTAATATCTACCTGATTAGGTTAAGGTGCTACTAAAAGTACTCCAAATTTTACACTTTAATAAATCTCTAAAATGCACTATAAATGTAAAACTCAACTTTAATAGATAATTAATGTAAACTTAAAATCAAATATAAATAAACTCAAAGGTACCTGCAACTCCATAAAAGAATAAATCTCAAATGCTAAGCCTTATTTCTTATCTTATAACCCAATAATTTGTCAACTATTAGTAAAATTCAATACTAAACTAAAGCTACTACGAATTCATAAAATAAATATTATGATATATTACATCACTCCGTGCTATCCCCACTAATCAATTGTTAGTTCCCGCAATTTACCTACAATCTAAACTCAAAACGAAAAGGTGTCAATCAAGGAAGGTTGAGCGAGTAGACACACCTCACATAAAACATTTTTATATTTTTCATTAAAGCATGCTTTCCCAAACAGGGAGAAGAGAATAACACATAATATTAAAACAAAAATCCTAGACCTTCGTGCGCACTAAGTATCTAGTTGAGAGGATGCTTCATAGCTCTAAATATATGTCTCTCTCGAGTGAGGCTAGCCAATTATGGCAACTCGCCTCAAAATATAGCAGAGACCCAAATATCTCCTGCTCACAATATCATATCAAGGAGGATAGACCCGTGGTCTTTTAAGTATCACTCCACATAACTAATCAACAATATCAAATATATAATTTTCGTGTCAAAAATTCAAGTATTAATTCTATTGCAGATAATAGAAAATTAGACTGGCCAGTCTTTTTTGGAAGAGAGGCACTATCCACTCAAATGTAGTTCCGCTGTCGGGTGCCGGTCACCAACAGCTACTAAGATTAACAAAAAGGTTCCTCTATGAAGTCGTCTCCTGAAGAAGACAATAATATCAGTTACTAACAGTAACTAGATCGATTTACATCGTGTCATACAAGACTTAGACTCAATTAAATTTTATCGTATTGCATTTCCCCCCTAATACTCGAATTTTAAGATTATTAATACTTTGACTACAAACAACCCTCATCATCTCATATATATCTTCCCAAGTTTTATTGCCGAGTTATAATACTCATAATTGTGTCTCGACTCTTTTAATTTATATTAGATTTAACCAGCTCGAATCATTAAAATGTGTCTATTAAAAGGAATTGTCACTCAAGATCATAATAAGACAAAATGAACAAATAAATAAAATGATGTATATGTGATCTTTAAGATTCAAGGATGATATAATTATTAGGGGCAGTAGTGCATAAAGGAATGGGATTAGCAATTGTTACAATTTCGAAAAGAAGGAACTAATAAAATAAAATAAATAAAAATAAAAATAAAAGATAAATAAATCAAAGAAATACCCATTACCTGGTGAGTGACGTGAAGAACTATGTGAGGGGACAAAAAAAAATTAGAATGCGGCAGCTTATATTCACCAACAAAAATCGGGATTTTATTACTTAAAAAAAAAAACAAGATGTAGATTGCTAATTTGATTAAATCGATTAATCAAAATGAAGAAAGAAAAAAAGTGTGATGATAATTTTTCTGAATCAAAATGAAGAAAGAAAAAAAATGCGATGATAATTTTTCTGGTTTGTAAAATGAGAGTAAATAGAAAAATTAGAGTTAACAAGTGGACATATTTATATTAGTAATAATTAGAGTTAGGGTTAACCTCTTAATAGGGTAATTATAATGAGGCTCATAGACTTAAGCCCAAAATACTTAATTATTATCCCATAATAAAAAAAATTATTACTTAACCTCATTATTAAATCTTATCTCCAATAAATAAAAATAATTTATTTCTAACGTAATAAAAATAATTTATTTTTAAAATTTCGAATTGTTGCAATTATAATTTTAATAAAATTCAACCAGCCAAATATTATCTAACAGTAACAACCGTCTCACTTCTGTCCATATAGTGTATAAAACACATTCATTAGATAAAATGTGGATTTGCTAACTTTCTATTAAACTAAAATTATTTAAGTTCACAATTCCACAAAAATAACTTTATTTATCAAATAATTCATAAAAGTATTAAAATATATATATATTTCATGACATACTATTAACATTTAGTTGATACACCGTAATAATAACATTAATTTTCTTGCATAAATAAAATTATTTAATAATTTCCATACAATTATTAATGAATCTAGCAAATAAATATAAATAAAAATCATAAAAATTAGACGAGATGAAATTCAATGGGTTGTACTGAGACACTAGCACGCCTAGACATATCATGATTAGGGTTATATATGATTGTATAGAAATCATAAATTTCTCTTAAAAGTTGCATGGAGTTTTCAACATAATTATCCAATTCACTTAGTGGATAACCTGGTCCTACACAATGATAACAATAGCCTATTAATTTGGATAAATTTTCTCTCTTTAGAATTGAGTCTAAAACTACTGCTATTAAATACAGGGAAAATCAGTAAAATACTTCATCCAATTATATCTTGGTTTTTAGTATCGGCCTTAAGAGTTCATTGGTGTCGGCATTGTTGTGGTTAACAATCTTGTAAAATACACTATGTATTAACTTATTACAACGTCGATATTAGGTTTGTACACATAAATTAAAATCTTATTAGAATGATCATACACTTCTAGTATCATTTGTCACCTATAACATGTTCATATAACATTTATGTTCTTTTAATTTAATTGTGCGGCTTTTAATAATGTTCTTAGACACCGCTCTATATTGAGTTTGCAAAGCTTTTGTATGAAAATACTCATAATCGTGATTTTTACCAATGTAAAATGGCATCTCATCACTATTTAAATATTTAGAAAATTTATCAATCATTTGATTAAAAATATAATTAAAAGGCATACTAACGTTGGGCATTTGCATATTCCATCCACCTAGTTATGTTTGTCGACTTCTTTTTGCGATCCTGCTAGCACTTGATGCATAAGTCTACTTTGATATTTCGTGTTTCTTTGCCAAATGTTTGTTGAAAGATCTCGTACTACTACTTAACACAAATACACAACATGGAGTAAATTTTTAGTATATTTGTAATTTAAAAAAATATAAATACCAATTGTAAAACTTAAAAAGTATTTACCTTTATTGAGTTTTGAGATTGTATGATACTAATGGTTTGACTCCTTGACTTTTACAAATTCGACATGTGCATACGAAAACATCCAAAAAGGGTTGGTTGCTTTGAAAAATATGTTAACACATGTGAACCGACTCTAAAACTAGATGGGGCTTTAGTTTGGCTTATTGCTTCCTCTTCCTCTTCTAAATTAAAACATAAAGTTATACTCAAATCATCATTATCATCATCATCATCATCTTCATCATACCTTTATTGAGTTTTGAGATTGTATGATACTAATGGTTTGACTCCTTGACTTTTACAAATTCGACATGTGCATACGAAAACATCCAAAAAGGGTTGGTTGCTTTGAAAAATATGTTAACACATGTGAACCGACTCTAAAACTAGATGGGGCTTTAGTTTGGCTTATTGCTTCCTCTTCCTCTTCTAAATTAAAACATAAAGTTATACTCAAATCATCATTATCATCATCATCATCATCTTCATCATACCCAGTGTATCCCGCTCATAGACAACTATGGTCAAGGTCTGGGGAGGGAAGAAAGACGACAGCTCATACCCATATAGAAGAGTGCGGTCAAAGAGTCCCTCGGCTCAAGACGAGTCTTCAAAGAGAAAGGAACTTACAACTATCCGAAAACCTAATTATTTAAAGTAACCAATGTTTCTAAAATTGACACGTTGTTCCACAACCTTTTTTGTTGTGGTTATTAGAGAGTTTCTGATCTCGTTTGTGATTGTTGAGATCTAATTACCCTAGTTGGGGTTGATGGTTTCTCTTCATCATCATCATCATCATCATCATCATCATCAAATTCAAGTGCTTCTACTACTTCATTTTTATAATCATCTAATTCTTGATATTACTTTTCTTTGTAATTTGACTTATAGTTACTAACCAATGATGTTGTTGATCTCGTTTGAGTAAAAGTAATCTTTTTTTGGATCTTGATCCTCTTAGTGATTTGCCACCTTACTAACTTTTTTTGTGGCTTTTTCAAGAAGGAAGACATATTAATGTTGGTAAACTAAAGAAATAATTTAAAAATTAAGATATTAATTATGTAATTAAAAAATAAACGCATAATTAAGTAAATATTATAGAGACTAAGTAGAGAGAGAATTAGAAAGAGAAAATTAAGTAAATATATATATATATACATATATATATATATATATACATATATATATATATATATATATATATATATATATATATATATATATATATGTATATATGTATATGTATATATATATATGTATATGTAGGCATGGCCACGGGGCGGGTTACCCGGAACCGAACCGGTCCCGAACCGCTTGGAACCGGATCCGGAACCGGAACCGTTTGCGACAGGTTCCGAACCGCCCCGAACCGCGAAACCGTGAAACCGCCGGAAAAAAAGTTGCCGGAACCGTGAAACCGCCGGAAAAAATCGTTGTGAACCGGGAAAAAAAACCGCGAATTGGAACCGGAACCGGTCCGGGAGAACCGGTCCAGCGGTTCCAGAGAACCGGAACCGGTCCGGTTGAACCGGCTCAACGGTTCCATGGACCCGGAACCGGAACCGGAACCGGGACCGGTCCGGGTGAACCGGCTCAACGGTTCCATGGAACCGGAACCGGTCAAACTAGCCGTTTTATTACCGTTTTCTAGCCGTTGGAATTTCCCCTATAAATAATTATCAATTTCAATCATTTTCATTCACAACTCATCTCTTCTCCTACTCTCTCTACTTACTCTCTCTACTTAATTCTTTAATTACGCAATTATTCTCTTAATTAAATAATTAGTCTTTTAATTATTTCTTAATTTAGTTAGTTACATAATTAATTATTTATTTATTTCTTAATTCTATATTTCTATTATTACTTCAATATTATCAATCATGTCTTCATTTTTGAAAAAAGCCACAAAAAAAGTTACTAAAGTGGCAAAATCATTGGGAGGTTCCAGTTCGTCCAAAAGAAAGGCCACTTCTACTCCGTCGGTATCAACAACACCCTCCATTAGTAATTATAATTATGAACATAATTATCCGGAAGGGTACGACCCGGAGTTACATAATTATGCAGAAGAAATGGAAAGAGAAATACAAATTGATGAAGAAGAAGAACAAGAAGAGGAACCAACGACCCCAATTGGGATAAATATATCTCGACAGTCATCAACAAGATCACATGAAGAACAAGGAGAACAACAACAACAAAGACAAGCTCGTGGTAAACGAGTCAATTTCCAAACCATCGGTTAGTTTTATAATTTTATTCTTCAAATTAATTAAACTTTAAATTATTTATTTATTTAAATATAGTTTTATAATTTTAAATTATTTATTTAGATGAAGATGAACCAGTAAGACAACCTTTTCCGGCAATGCCACCTCCTAGTGGTAGAGCTGTTTCACATGTGTGGTCGTATTTCACAAAAGAACCAACCGAGAATCCAGATATGTTCCTATGCACTTGTCAAATTTGTGAAAGTCAAGGAGTAAAGCCCTTAGTTTCATACAATTTCGCCAGAGGTAAATACTTTTTAAGTTTTTTATACATACATAATACATTCATACATTATATATTCATATTTTATAAACATTTATTTATTGTGTTTTGTGAATACGTGTTAGGTGGTGGAACGGGATCTTTTAACAAACATTTGGCAAAGAAGCATGGAATCACAAAAGAAACTCATGCATCAAGCGGCAGCGGGACCACAAGTGGAAGCCGACAGACACAATGGGACATTCCCAACACAGGTATGCCTTTTAGATATAATCGTAATGACATGATTGATGAATTTTCTAGGTATGTAATTTGCGATGAATTGCCTTTTAACCACGGTGAAAGTAGGGCATATGAGCGTCTCACTAGACAACAATTGCAACCACAATTTAGAGCAATCCCTAGGAACACTCTTAAAAGACGAACAATTAAATTATACGAATCAATGCGCTATGACCTAGTTGAAATGTTTAAATCGTTTAATGGTAGGGTTAGCATAACAACTGACATATGGTCTGCTCCCCCACATTTAGAATCTTATATGTGTGTAACAGCACACTGGATAGATCGAAATTGGATTATTCAAAAAAGAATAATTGCTTTTGAGACTATGCCAGAAAGACACACCGGCGAAAACATAAAATATAGATTAATAGAGATATGTAGGGAATGGAACTTATTAGATAAAATATTTTGTTGTTCAACAGATAATGCAACCGCAAACATAAAATGTATAGAACTTTTATTTAACGAACCCGCCTTTAGTTTAATCCTTGGGGGTAGCTTATTACACATACGTTGTTGTGCGCACATAGTTAACTTATCTTGTCAAGTAGGTGTAAAACAATTAAGTGAATTATTAGAACCAATTAGGGATATAGTAAAATGGCTTAGGATCGGAAAGATTAAAAGAAGATATAAACAATTATGTGACCAATACCAACTTAAAAAAGTGTATTGGTCATTAGATACTCCTACACGTTGGGGGTCAACGAACGATTTATTAAGAAAGGCGA